>NC_089779.1:20280322-20402822 GCF_040412425.1 Macrobrachium rosenbergii
AAAATAATTCATGAACATTATACATAAATACACAATTATTACATAATCATATAATCATTGATATAATCCAGTTGATTACTAATTATTTTACGCAAGAACAAAACAAAACAATTGACTGAATTTTGCTTTGCATTTCGTTCTGGAAATATGGAAATGACTGGTATTAAATCTCTCTCTCTCTCTCTCTCTCTCTCTCTCTCTCTCTCTCTCTCTCTCTCTCTCTCTCTCTCTCTCTCTCTCAAAGTAAATGAAGCCTTCAATATGCCCACTAATTCCTTCCGAAGTCTCCTCTCAAGGGGAAGAAGAATATTTTTCAGACGGAAAGGAGGAGGAGGAGGAGGATTCCCTCCCTCAGGGTCTGGGCGGAGGTAGATTGCGCCAAAGCGATAAGCTCGTCCAGGGGACTAGTGCCGGGTAGGCGTCAACACAGGGGTGGGGGGAGGGAGAAGCACTTTGAGGTAGTGGGGGACGGGGACAGAGTGTGTGGCCGACAAAATACAAACTTTACCAACTTGCAAGAGGTCGTAAAGTGGAGAAAAAACGGGTTTCCAAGGTAAAAACAAGAGCTGGAAGGCACTTACGAGCTGGCTGGAAGGAGCAACCTGGCAGGAAAAAACAATTTGCAGATAAAAAAAAATGAACTCCAACAGAACTAACTGGCGTTACCTTAGGGACCGGGAGGGTAGAGAAGAAATGAATCTTAGAATAAGGTTCAGCCAGGTAGCCTACAAAACTGTACTTCCTCCTGATAAAGCCCTGATTAACGATTAAGTGATTACTAAGCAGTGAGCAGAAAAGTTTAAGTAACTGATATAGCAGTTAGCACAAGTCACTGGGTGGAGTGTGTAGAGTTATGGGCTCAGACAGGCACGACGTTGATGGAAGGGATTCAAACACTGTACTAAACAAGAAATGCAAAATCTGTATTTTAACACATACAACTTACCTGTTAGTTACATATAGCTTTAGTCTTGACGTCACGGCAAAATTTCAAAACGAGCGGCAGCGCCAGTCGAATATCGGTGTCGCCGCCACCTGCCCTCTGTCGGGGTACTAGGAACTATTCCAACATGCTTCAGAATAATTTTGCCGTCCGCGCCCGGCTATTTATTGTTATCATTACTCGAGCGAGGCTATTGTATCTGCCTACATCGAGCTGTTTTTCACTTGGTAGAAGTACTCTTTGTTGGTTGGCTTTGCCAGTTATTTTGTCACCTGTATTTAGTCCAGGTTTTCTGATAATTATGTCGAATTCTGGGTCTTATACCTTTGGGTTTGCAGCAAAGGCTGTAAGACGAGGTTAGTCAAAGCTAGTCTTGATCCTCATTCAATTTTATGTGGCTTTATGTAGGGTCAGGAATGTTCACATATGAGAGGAAGTGTGATGAATGTGTCAGTATGACTGAAAAAGATTGGAAAGGCTCTATCTAAGTATGTAAAAAGAAGCTTGAGAAAGATAGAGCCAGGAAAGCTGGCTAAGTTCTTCTTCTCTCTCTTTCAGAAACGGAATCTCCGCCCAGCTATGCAGGAAACTTCTATTAATATCCGTGGCTACTAATATTCCTATTCACGGCTCTGATATCCTAGACCCGTTACACGTGTCTGAGTATCAAGTCAGATGGACTATGAATTAACCTTATTGTGAGCGCCATGGAGGATATTGAAGTTAATGTGAAATCCCTTCGCAGGCGTATGGATTCTTTCTCCCGAAATAGTGAATAATTTAAGTGCAGTGCAAAGTGTTGGTGTGGTGGAGGAGGTGGTTGCTCGGCCTACTCGTTCTCCTAGACCTAAGCCTCTGTCAAAGCTCCCTGCTCCTGGGAGAAGGCATGCTGAAAGTCCAGGGAGGCGAGTGGGGTCTGCTCTGAGCAACCGCCCCCTCGAACGTGATCCTGTTGTTTCCCAGGCTGTTTCAGGCGCGTTGGAAAGGCGACTCAAGGAAGTGTGTCTTTCTTCAAGCTCCAGTGATTCGCCTCACCCAGGCAGAGAGCCTCAGCGAGTCTAGACCATTGAGAGGTCAGGAATCTTTCGCCTTCAGCGGTTCAGAGAAGAAGCCATTTCAGCATGCAGCCTTCCTGTAGTTTTGGGAGGGGGTCCGGAGAGAGATTTTCGTCACGTCAGAAGAGTCTTCTCCAGGCGCAAGGCGTGTAATGGCAGCAAAGGAGGTATAAGGCTTCCCATTCGGTGTTGCCGCAAGCGTTCCGGTGTTTCTCCTTTGGTTTCACATTAAGCCTGTTGTGGCTTCTGCGCCTCTTCCTCATCACGATGGCTCTACTGATCGCCGTTCCCCAGTTGGATCTACGTCTACTCATGACTTTCTTTGAAGCGATGCCTGAAAATTGGAAGCATTCTTGTGGCGGGCTCGGAAGGCCTGGTTCTTCTCAGCTAAGCCTTCTGGAAGTGTATTTGATGCCTCCTCCTTCGTCTCGAGCTCAGGGCGCCCAGTCTGAACTCCTCCTCGATCTGTGTCTCTTGATCCTCCTTTGGTTCAGGATCAAGGCTCACGTACGCCCTAGTCAGGCTCAGGCGCTCCTCAAGATTGGCCCCTCTCTCAGGCTCAAAGCGCCTCCAGGTAGCGCCAGGTGAGGCGCCATCCCAGGCTCCTTTTGTGGCGCCAGTTCAGGCTCCTCTTGTGGCGCAGGCTCCTCTTGTGGCGCCAGTTCAGGCTCCTCTTGTGGCGCAGGCTCCTCTTGTGGCGCCAGTTCAGGCTCCTCTTGTGGCGCCTACTCAGGCTCGAGCTCACTCCCTCCAAGCTCTTATTCAAAGGCTCCTACTCCTCCTTCACAGGATATTATTATTGATACAGCGGAGGTTTTTCTCTATTTAGGTCTGAGGAAGAAGTTGTGGAGAGTTTCCTGTGGGCGAACCAGACTCCTCTGTTCGGATTACAAGGAAGCTGCCTTGGCTATTTTATTGATATTTTCTGAGGATTTTACACCTGGGCTCCGGCTTCCCCCTCTCTCTCCAGTGCGCAAGAGACTCAGAAGCCTACTACCTCTTCCTTTATGAAGTTAGTGCTTTCTATTTCAGCCAAGAAGGCATTAAAGAAAATGAACTCCTGGTTGGAAGACAAAGCATTGATCAGGGGAAAACCACTTTCTGCTTCCCTCCTTCAAGCTTTCTACTAAGACAGAGGCTTGCTCACGACGCTGGGAAGTTTTTTTCTCCACGGAGCTTCTGCACCTCTCCAGGAGACTTCTCCAGTCTCGTTGACTCTACTAAATGGATTCTCTGCGATGAACTCGGCTGGATTTTGCTTCTCTCCTTCAGAGTTTGGACCACCTTTTTGAAGAACGTTTTCCATGATTTTCGGAAGTCATCAGTTTATGGACTGGACTATTGGCGCTTTGGGTGAGGAAGGTAAGTGTTTGGTCTTTCTGAGAAGCGCATTTCGTGTTCTCTTCTGTTATGTCCTGCTTAGATAAGGGATTGCGTGACGGTGCGTCTGAGTTAGCCTCCATCTTCACGTTAGGAGTTCTTAGGCGACAACTTTGGTGCTCTTTTGTCATTTCAGTGGAGTTTCTAGGACTCAAGATCGGCTCTTCTTTGCACCTCTGGATAGAAGTGCCTTTTCCCTCAAGAACTTGTGGCCGAAGTGTCAGAAATCCCTTACTCGAAGTCCACACAGGACCTTTGGCGCAATCGCTGGAAGCAAAGCTCCTCAACCTTCTCTGCCAGCGCCAAACTAGATCCTCTAGTTAATCAAAATGAAGGCCCTTTCGTGGCAGGCCCCTCACCCGTACAGTATCTCGTTTCCGGGGCAAAGCAAGATTTGTCTCCAAGACTATCAAACCCTCAAGTAAAAAGTGATCTGCATGTCCTCCATGCACTAGTCGGAGCCAGACTTCAGCAGTTCTGGCAAATTTGGAAAGGAGATCGGGCGGACCAGTGGACACGTCCGTGCTAAGGAAGGATATTCTATCCTTCCTCAAAGAAGGCCCCCTCTTGCAACCAGAACCTTTAGCTTTGACAGCATATTCCAGCAACTTAGAAAAATGCTCTTGGTTCTGAGTGCGGAAGTAGACTCCATGCTTTTAAAGGAGCGATAGAATCGTGGAAGAAGTCAGCTCCGGGCTTTTATCCGCCTTTTCTTGTTCCAAAGGCCTCAGGCGGCTGGAGACCAGTCCTGGACGTGAGTTCTCTCAACCTTTTCGTGGAGAAAACCAGTTTCTCGATGGAGACGACGCAATCCGTCCTCAATTCTCTTCGTCCGGGGGATTGGATGGTCTCAATAGATCTGCAGGACGCTTGCTCGCATTCCGATCCATCCACGCGTCCAGGAAGTTTCTTCGCTTCCGTTTTCCAGGAAGACTTATCAGTTCAGGACTCTGTGCTTCGGTCTGTCCACAGCCCCTCAAAGTATTCACAAGGATTATGTCCGCTGTTGCCGCTCTTCATCTCAGAGGAATAAAGATCTCTCTCTATCTCGACGATTGGCTCCTTCGTTTTCCCAGTCAGCTACTCAGTGCTTGGAGGATTTACTGCAAGTAACTCTCGACTTGACACAGAAGCTAGGACTTCCTAATCCAATTGGAAGAAGTCTCACTATCTCCCCTCACAATCCAGGATCTATTTAGGAATGAGCTGGAAACAGTTCCTTTCTGGCTTTTCCGTCAGATCAAAGATCTCTCGGACTGTCTACTTAAAAAGTCAAGAACTTTCTGGATATGGATACCTGTTCATAGGCTTGGATGAGCCTCCTGGGAACTCTGGCGATAATAGAAAAGTTTGTCTCCTGAGGAGACTTCACGCATGAGCCCCTTCAATTCTACCTCGGGAGCAATGGAACAAGGGGAAAACGCTTCAGACTCGCTTCTCCTTTCCAATCTCGGACCTTATCAAGGAAGGTCTAAGGTGGTGGTTAGATCGAAGAAAATTAGAAAAGTCTCTCTCTAAACTCACGTCGAACCCGAACCCGCAGACTGTTTACCGGAGCTGGAGTCAGAAGTAGGATGAGAAGCGCGTTGGGTGTAAAAAGAAATTCAGGTTTGTGGAATGAGCAGAAAAAGAATGGCACACATCAGCAAGAAGGAGTTAGCTTAATCCACCTGAGTCTCGTGCACTTCCTACCATTCGTACAGGGACAAACAGTTCTGGTTCATTCAGACAGCACCACAGCGTTGTCTTACATAAAAAAACAGGGGGGCACTCATTCTTACTCCCTCAGCGAGGTAGCAAGAGGCCTCCCTTTTTGTGGGCAGAAGCACCAGATTCTGCTCTAACAAGATTCATTCAGGAGCCCTCAACGTGAGCAGACTCCTTGAACAGGAGCTTTCAGTTCTGTCCACAGAGTGGATTTTGCAGAAGAAGTGTGCAGAAGTCGCTGTGGAGACTTTGGGGTCAACCTCTGGTAGACCTGTTCATGACGAACAAATCGAACAGGCTCCCGGCCTTCTGCTCTCATAATACGGACCAAGCAGCCTTCCAGACGGACGCAATGCTACTGAATTGGTCGGGTCTGGACGCTGTTTGCTCTTCCGCCGTTCAAGATGTTAGGTGCGGTGTTGAGAAAATTTCTTCACTCCAACACCAGGATGACTTTGATAGCCCCCTTCTGGCCTTCCAGGATTGGTTCCCGGATTCTCATGGATCTTGATCGACTTCCCGAGCCTTCCAAACAGAGTAGATTTACTCAGACAGCCCCACTTCAGGAGATTTCACGAAAACCTGTCAAGTCTGCGGCTAACTGCGTTCAGACTATCGAACGTCTACTCAGAAGCAAAGGATTTTCGAAGAAAGCGGCTCAATCCATCGCTAGAGCCAGAAGACCATCTTCGATCAAGGTCTATGAGTCCAAGTGGAATATGTTTCGTTCATGGTGCAAAGATCATGACATTTCCTCTTCCAGAACCTCGGTGACGCAGATTGCGGATTTTCTTTTGTTCCTCAGGAATAAGAACCTTTCTGTATCCACAATTAAAGGTTATCGTAGCATGCTGGCTACTGTTTTTCGTCACAGAGGTTTGGATATCTCTAATAACCAAGATATAACGGACCTTATTAAATCCTTCAGCACCTCTAAAGGGTCAGATGCTTTAAGTTATTTCGTGGAATCTTGATGTAGTCTGAAGTGGCTTATGTCTGAGAAATTTGAACCTATGGATTCTGCTTCTTTAAGAGATCTTACGAGAAAACCCTCTTTTAGTTTGTTAGCTACAGCTAAGAGAATCAGTGAGGATTTGCCTTGGATAAGAAAGTAGGATTCTCTGCTTCCAAAAGCAATTTGTGCTTTCAAGCTGTTTTTATGGCCAAGAGCTTGAGACCCCTTCGCACCCCGTGGCCTCGCTCTTTTGAGTTCGAGTCTGTCGAGATTGGTAGAGTAGAGCAGGAGAGGTTCCTCTGCCCAGTCAGAGCCTTGAAATATTATTTGCGAAGGACTAAAGATATTTAGGGGTCCTTCAGATTCCTTATGGTGTTCGGTCAGGAACCTCTTAGACCAATGTCCAAATGCCATGTCCTTTTATTAGAGATCTGATTTCTGAAGCTCACTCCAATATTTCAGAGAATGATTTGAAAATGTGTAAAGTGAAGGCTCACAGTGAGGGCTATCTCTACTTCTCTAAGCTTATAAAAGAACCTCTCCTTCAAGATATTGTGCAAGCAACCTACTGGAGGTGTAAGTCTGTATTTGCTTTGCATTATCTCACCATGAAAGTGCAGACAGTGTTTGTGAGTGCAGCCACCCAGGGCCCTTTGTTGTATCTGGCAGTAATGGGTAAAGGGGTAAAGGAGGATTAACCTACCTTTGCCTTGTTTGGAGTGTGAAGGTTTTTACGGTTGTCTGTGAGGGTAAGTGTTGGATAGTTTTACCCCACAGTTGGTTTTGGTTTTTATGGTTATGCTTTTTCTTTGGTGTTGGGTGACCCCTTTTGTAATTCATGATGTTTGTGCTGCGCCCTGAGCAGGGGCATACTTGTGTATTATCCGCGGCCATGTCTAGGTGACTGATGCCCAGCTTAGCAATCTCTGCGACCAGGTCATTATACCCAGGTTGCTCTAAGGATAGCAGGTTACTGAGGCGAACTGTGGAATCAGCTACCTTGGCAATTGAGAACTAAGAAATTTTCTCATTAATAACCTTAATGTTTCCAACAACTCTTTTAGCTGTCATTGCCCCACACTCCTAAAGGTGTCCAATCAGCTATAATAACAGGTAAGTTGTGTGTTAAAATGACATTTTTATTCTAAAATAATGTTTAACACATACTTACCTATTGAATTACATCTTCTAGCCCACCCTCACTCCCCACACGGGGACAGATGAGCAAATTATTCTGAAGCATGTTGAATGTTCCTAGTACCCCCGACAGAGGGGGCAGGTAAGAGCGATCACGATATTCGGACTGGCGCTGCCTTGGTTTGAATTTTGCGTGACATTAAGACTAAAGCTATATGTAACTAACAGGTAAGTATGTGTTCAACATTATTTTAGAATAAAAATGTCATGTTTAAGGCATAGGTTTGGGTAGCAGATAGGGACTGTGGTGGGTCAAGAGGGGGTGGGAAGTGGGGGTTTTTGGCGCAGTTTGGTGTTGGGGGAAGGGTTTGCGTGAGGAACTTGGGGGGGAAGGGGAAACTTATGCGATAGTAACAGGAATGGCGTTGTTGAAAAACCTTTGTGCTGGTTGACAGTAAAGCAAAGAAACCATAAATGCTTGAGAAAAATGTGGCTGGGCAAAATGTAACTTTTGGGGTACAGATATGCTTTCACCGTGTTTAGTACTGGGCTGGCGGGTTAAATGCATTTCGCAGTGTTTAGTAGTGGGTTCGGGGAAATGGAATCCCGCTGGTTATGATAAGGAAACAGAGAAACGATGCTGCCGTGCAAAAAATTTGTGTAGGGGAAGTTTTTTGTTTTTGGGGTACAGATACACTTTCGCCGTGTTTAGTACTGGGCTGGTGGGTTAAATGCATTTCGCAGTGTTTAGTAATGGGGTCGGGGAAATGGAATCACGCTGGTTATGATAATGAAGAACAGAAACGATGCTGTCATGCGAGAAAAATGTGTGTAGGGGAAAGAGTTTTTGCGATACAGATACACTTTACGCCGAGAGTTTAGTACTGGGTTGGCGGGATAAATGCATTTACGCTGTGTTTAGCAGTAGGATTCGAAGAATTGGTCTCAGTGCCTGTGTTGCAACAGTTGCGGGTAAGTGCAACCAAGAACGTTATTTTAATACAGGAATAAACTCAAAAGCGTATATGTGTTTTCTTTGCTGTGGCCAACTTATAGTTTGGGAGGATTGCATGCAGGGTGTGTTAGATTCATGCATAGGGATAACAGATTAACAAGTTACTGCACTTGCTGGACGAAATATGAACGGTTCAGAACAGACGTATCCATCCCTGTCATGTGCAGGACGCGTATGTGAACCCCAGAAAAAGGACAGCCCCCAAGGAGGGGGGGCTGCATTAGCAACTTGGGGTGGCAGTGTTTAGGAGATTTTCCTCAGTGGGGGGATAATAGCGCAACGTGATTGGTTTGATAAGTGTTTAGGGGGGGTTAGGTCCCCAAACTCTTGAGTGTCCTCAGTAACTGAGTGAGGGATGAACCAATGGCTCCCCAATAAATGTTCGGGAGGATAGTAGTAATGGGAGGGGTTGCCTTTAATGTTCTTGTTTGTTCTCTGCTTATTTCGTAGTTACTCATGTCTGGAGTGCCAAAAAATCTAGGTTTTGGCTGGTTTCTCATCCCCAGCCGTGTACCCCACCCACAGACCCCGTTTTCCCTAGGGGTCCCCTGAATTGTAGGGCAGAAACAAGCGGGGGCCCGTTACATAGCCATCTAACACTCTCTCCGGGGTCTACCCCACCCAGAACCCTGCATTCCCATCGGGTCCCCTAGCTTGTTGGTTGAGGGGGAGCAGATCACCTGTCGGTATACCCACCCGCCCGCTCCCATCGGTCCCTATCTTGTTGGATGAACTTCAGTGGTTAATTACAGGTTAATTAGGCTGAAGTGCCAAAAATGAAAGTCAAACTCATAATTAGCAACCAAAACTGTAGAAAAAGTAGAAGTTATATCGCCGTTGGCTCTTGTGAACTACTATATAGTTCTACCATTATATATATATATATATATATATACATATATATATATATATATGTATGTATGTATGTATGTATGTATGTATGTATGTATGTATGTATGTATTTTATTATGTACACAATTGAAGAGGGAGAAACAATCCTGTACAGAGGACGTGTGGGTTTTAAGGATAAATGTATTTTTGAAGGAAGAAAACACTTATAATCTATTAAAGCTCTCCCTGTGTGGTTCTGATTGACCTGGGATCATAATTCTTCCAAGGTTTGTATTTGTTTTCTACTGACCACCGGGAAAAAGAAAGCTGAGGAAAAATATGCCCAGGATTATGATAGACGGAACCCTCCCACCCCTTTAAGACAGCAATGCAGCTCCAGTTTCAGGACTTCTCTAAACCGTGCTCTCCAGGTAAAATGAATAGAACTCTAGATTTCATACAATACATTCAGTCTCTTAGCCACTTTAGTTTGAAAACCAACTATAGGCTATATAATACCCTGGTAGGTAGCTGGGACTATGTGGCCATTGGCAAGGTAGCCTGGGCTATATAATCCCCCTATTATTGGAGTAGCCTGGGCTGTGTCACCCTGTTGGTAAGTAGCCTGAGCTGTGTACCCTATTGGTAAGTAGCCTAGGCTATGTACCCTATTGGTAAGTAGCCTAGGCTATGTACCCTATTGGTAAGGTAGCCTAGGCACTATTACCTATTGGCATGGTCAAGTTAGGATTCGGGCAGGCTACAATCTTGATCACAGTGGCACCCTGGTTGGGTCAAGTCAGGTCACGATGTCCTAGGGTGAATTAGGTCAAGTTAGGAAAAAAGTCGCATTAATTTTTGGTGGCTAGTAATAAAGTCAGAGAAAAGTCACAATTTGGTTAGGAAAAAGTGACATTTTTACCTGTGACTTCCTGGACTTTTCTTAATGACTTCATGACTTCTTTGGGTCACTTTCAAGAAATATTATGGGACTCATTTTCCTTTGCCTGTGACTTTTTACATGACTCTGTCCTTGACTTTTTTTACCAGTGACTTTTCCCTGTGACTTTACTAGTTTTTTACCTATGACTTTTTACTAGTGACTTTTTTACCAGTGATTTTTTCCTGTGACTTTTTTACCTGTGGCTTTTTTATCAATGATTTTTTCCTGTGGCTTTTTACCTGCACTTTATTTTTTACCTGTCTTTTTACCTGTGACTTTTTTACTGTTTTACCTGTGACTTTTTCCTGACTTTTTTACCTGTGACTTTTACTCTTACTTGTGACACTATTTCCTGCCTTTTTTACCTGTAACTTTTTCCTGACTTTTTTACCTGTGACTTTTACTCTTACTTGTGACACTATTTCCTGCCTTTTTTACCTGTGACTTTCTTGGCTTTTTTTACCTTGACTTTCTTACCTGACTTATTATCTGACTTTTTATCAGTGTGACTTTTCTGTTACCTGTATTTCTGACTTATCTGTGACTTTTTCTGACTTTTAGTTTGTGACTTTTTAACCTGTGTCTTCTTCTGTGATTTTTGTCTGTCTTTGGCTGGAACTGAGAAAAATCATGAATCAAATCTGACTTTCTTACGCCCCCACCCTTCCCATACTAATACAGCAAAATTTGTAACCAGTAAGCACCCTAGGTTGGTTAGGGGGTAGCGTATCAGTGCACCTCACGGTGCACTGTAAACGTACTGAAGGTTCTTTACGCGTCCCTTCCACTGGCCTAAACTGCTTTAACCCTTCGTTCTTTTACTGTACCTCGTTTATATTCTCTTCCATCTTTCCATCTTCCTAACAGTTGATTCACGAATTACAACTGCTTTGAGGATTTCCTCTATTACATCTTCCTAACCTTTTATTGTCAATTTCATTTCAGCGCTGAATGACACTCAAGGTCCAGTGCTTGGCAACCTAAATTCTGTATTCCATTCCAGTAGGCCATGGCTCATGAGACTACAGATATAATTTTTCCTGCTAAATGGCTACATACAATACTATTCAATTCATATTGACTTACCGCAAAGATAACACAAAATACAAGTGACATTCATCTTCATTTGTCACGAGTACCCGTAGTAATTACCCAGGAACACTCACTATGGAAATATGTCAAATAAGTAGGAATTTTCTAAAGCATCAAATTACTTCCTTCATCAGCACTTTTGAACATGGGGAGTTGAGAGCACATTTGTAAAGAACCTTTCCCTTCTAGTTTCACTCCTGATTCCTCATAACCTTCGGTTGCTCACTGCCCAGAGGTCCGCACCACGCCCCTCATCCCTTCAACACCCAATCACCCGTTCGATAAAAGGTCTGTCATGGACCCTGAACCATACCTTCCACCAACAGCCTCAGAATTTTAGCAAAATGAAATTGGAGAGTCAGTTTTGAATACTGTACCATAGCTATTCGGTCTAGGAACTTCACAGGATACGAGTCATTTTTCGAAAATCTGCAACATCCTCAGTCCTGTCACCACAATACTCCTTTCCATAACATTTTCAAGATTTGCAATGGTGATCCAAACCTTCGAGAATGTACGAAAAACTACCTTGAAACTCCTCGTCCTTTCCAAAGTACTTTCTTCACTTCTTGGGCTTTCATTGTCAGGGGAGGAAATGCTTCGGCCAATCAGAGACCTCCACCATACACAAAGTTTCTATCGCCCTCTTTCATTGGCTGACAGCTTCGGTTTTTGGGCGAAGGCCTTTGTACACGATTTCCCATTGGCTGATTGGATGAGAACCAATTTTCAGAAGGTAATTCTAAGGGGAACATTCTCCCTCGATATGTAGCACATATATGAATAGTTTATGAACATATGTAAGCACACTCATAAAAAATAAAAGGTCAATTAATAAATGGATAATTGTAGAATGGGAAAGCAGAATAACAGGGAAAAAGAAAATTAAAAATGTATTTAAGAAAACAATTCCAGCAGTATCCCAAATATACAAAACGTACGTAGCCTACGTGTATTTAAATTTGATTGTGCTCCTATATGTCTTTATATGTCCATGCTCATGTGCATTTACACCTA
The DNA here is from genome assembly GCF_040412425.1 of Macrobrachium rosenbergii. Lineage (NCBI taxonomy): Eukaryota > Metazoa > Arthropoda > Malacostraca > Decapoda > Palaemonidae > Macrobrachium > Macrobrachium rosenbergii. The sequence goes on from NC_089779.1 coordinate 20,292,398, forward strand.
TTAAGACAGTTATACCCACACACTCACATACACATTATATATATATATATATATATATATATATATATATATATATATATATATATATATATATATATATATATATATATATATATATATATATATATATATATATATATATATATATATATATATATATATATATATATATATATATATATATATATATATATATATATATATATATATATATATATATATATATATATTAACTTTATCACATACACAATTGTTCTGTGCATTAGTAGAATTACTAAAAGGACCTCATTCAAACTGGATGGTATCTAATGGAGTTTTATTCAAAAAGTTACAAGCTTTCTTGGACAAACAGTCCACATTATCAAGTATCCGTACAATGAGCAGACGCGTAGTCCGGCTGTATTTATATCTGTGTGCTGGGTACTTTTAATCCTATAATCGCCTAGCTCGTCCTGTGTGACCTCCACCCCCTCTTGACCCTGGTCTTTCTCTGATCCCTCCTCACAGGTGACCGTTTTCCGTGCGTTCTCTTACGTTTTTTCTTCGTTTCCTCGCTACTGTGGAGTATATGATTTTTCTAGATATGCTGTCTTCAAAGCCGTTTCCGGTGTTCCCTGCCATCGTGTTGTTGGCGCAAGTTATGAAGGCGTTCTCTACAACCAGTCTAGATGTTTTGTTGGTGTTCCTGTACAGAACTCATATTTTCCCACAGACATCATAGCAAGGCTGTTCAACATTTGGGGTCTTCCTTCCTTCAACCTGTTTGCCATCTGACGCAACAGGAAACTGCAAGTGCTCTGTTCGGTCGTGCCAGACCCATGGGCTGCAGCAGAGGACACCTTCCAACACTCGTGGGACAATCTGGACACATATGCCTTTCCTCGATTTTGTCTGATTCACAAGGTGACCAACAGAATGACCCTGATGGCTCCCAAATGGCCACATGCCGTATGGTATCCGGACCTGCTAGCCCTGCTATCCAAGGCCCCGAGAGATTCCCCCCTTGGCACAACCTTCTGTGTCAACTGTGTGCAGAACGGTACCGCCAGTCAGTGGAGTCTCTTGCACTTCACGGCTGGAGACAATCCAGCATCTCTTGTGAGTGAGAGGGTTTTCTTGCCGCACAGCGACAGAGATGTCTGGATACCTTTGTCAATCCTGTGCAGTTGTGTACCAAGGGAAATGAGCTGTCTTCTGTGGTTAGTGTTGTAGACAGGGTCTCTCTCTGGTCAGAGCCACTATTCAGCAGGTGGCAGACTTCCTCATCTTTCTTCACCGAAAGAAGCTTCTCTCCGTCACAGCTGTAAAGGGCTATATGGCCACCCTGGGCCTAGTCCTACACTTGAAGGACGTGTATATCTCTTCCTCGCTGGAGATTTCCTTGCTGATGAAGCGCTCTGAAAGGTCTTGCCCTCCCAGGGAACTCAGGCTCCCTGAGTGGAATGTGACTCTCGTTCTTAGGAGCCTGGATTGTGCACAGTACGAGCCTATATGAGAGTCATCAGACAGGGATCTGACCCTCAAGACTGTTTTCTTGCTTGCTCTGGCATCGGTGAAGAGAGTAGGCGAACTTCATAGTCTTTCCTTCGGCGTTAAACACTCAAGGGGATGGGGATCAGTTGTGCTCGATTTCTTCCCAGATTTTGTAGCAAAGACTCGGAATCCGTCGGTCCCTGACACCAGATTCGAGTCCTTTATGATTCCCCTCCCTAGAGGACTTTGTTGCTAATGACCCAGACGAGATGCAACTCTGTCCTGTTAGAGTGCTGCGGTATTACCTTAAGAGGATTCGACATCCCCGCCTTGAGTGTCGATGACTCTTTGTTAGTACTGGCTCAACCAAGGAAGTGTCTAAGAACACTATCTCTTTCTGGCTTCGTGAGACAATTAAATGGGTGTACTCTGTGACTGGTGAGGAGAACTTCAGTACGTTCCGAGCGAGAGCTCATGAAATCAGGGGCACTGGTCCATCCCTCGCATTTGGGAAGAATCTGTCGGTTCCTTCCAAAAGTCCTTGGACATTTTTCCTTGGGTCCAGTGGTGGCTGCTCAACAAGTTGTGCAGCTTACCCGGCTCCTCTAAGAGGAAAGGTGGCATCTCACCTAAGGTGTTCAGTTGTGAAAGAGAGTGTGTGTGTGTGTGTGTGAGTGACAGGCCTCCCCTCTCTTTCCCTTTCACCAACCTTCCTCTCCCTGCTGACAGAGGGTAGGTTAGTGAGTGTCACATGCTGGAACTGGCGTTGATACAGGTGAGTTTTACAACTGAGTATCCATTCTATTATCTATATAATGTAGATGTATAGCAGCAAGTTCTGCCTTCTCTCTAGCAAGGGGAGAGAGGGCCTGGCAATATAACAAACCCAACGCTTATACTGTACATTGATGTGTTGTCTCCGACACTTAGATTCAACCTAGCACCTTTTCGAACGATGTTGCTTTCACAGCCCTTCATTCGAAAAGGCCCAAAAGTCTGACAGCTGAACATGCAGTTCCATACTCCAACATGTCAGAGGCATGGTCCTCTTCTTTGATCTACTTGACCAGGAAGAAGACTCAGGTGTGGCAAACTACCAGTCAGTTCAGAGACTTACTCAGACTCCTCGCTCCAAGGAAGTAAGTCTTCCCTGTGTAAAGACCGATGGTTTGTATATTGTGTAGGAATAAATGACAAATTTTAAAAGTAATTTGTATTTTTCCTAACTATAAAATTCTGAAGTCTTTACAATTACATGCCCACCTCAAGCCACCTCTCATTCTGATACCTGGGCCAAAAGGCAAAGTGAATGCTTACCATCTGGGTGGGCTGGACTCTCACCAGTCGGACGGTAGTTAGCTACCTAACCACCTTGTTTAAAAGTTAAACGGCCATTTCCAGCTGCGCTGAAGCATATTCCTTATGTAAAAACCTCATGTTTGTATAGTTAGGAAAAATACAAATTATTACTTTTTAAATTTGTCATATTTGTAACACATATAAAAAAGGCGAGTTGTTTAATCAGTCTTGCTATTTGATATACACACCTTGTATATCTATAATTACAAGTGGGGAAAATTATATTTGAGTGCAACTTGGTTTTTTGTATATTATTTTTGAAAAATGACATCATGTTTTTTCAATTGCAAAATTTATGAACTTGAGAGGTCAAAATTCTTTATTTCCCACTTGTGTATTTTCAGCATTAGTTGCATAACAAGTGGTAAAAATTTGAAGCAAATCCCTTCAATCATAAGGTAGCAATTGTCATTTACTTTATAATAGGGCCTTATGGCATCAGTAACCCCCCTTAAGTAATGCATACAGTGCACTGCATGAGGTGCACTGACGGCACTAACCCCTACGGACACCAACCTGTCATGTCTGGAGTTTCACTGGGTAGTGATCTTAGTCTTCCATTAATTTTTGCACATACAAGTGATATATATGGTTGTTGGCCTGGAAAATAAGAATGTTCAGTATGTCATGGGTGTAGTAAAATCTCCAATTATGAGAAATGAAGCTGCCTTTAGTTGCAGTCGTGATATGAAGCGGGTTAGTGAATGATGTAGTTGGTGGGGTATGAGGCTGAATTCCAGGAAAATGAAAACCCTTTAGATTAGTAGATCTCGTACTGATTTTCCACTGGCCCCCCACCCTTCAGGTGGATGGGAATCTGCTAAATGAGTCTTGAATCTTTAACTACACTTGGTGTCACTTTTGACTCACACCTTACTTTTGAGAAACATCTAATATGCATGCATCTAATATGTATGCATCTCCTAGAGATATATCTCTTTTAAACGAGAGTGGTTCGAGTTTGTAGGTTTCTGTTTCCTAACATTAGTAGTTATGACTTGGACCATTGACAGATGGTCTCTTGTTTGTCACTTTTTCATAAGTTGTATTTTAACAGAGATTTTCCACATTCACAGTTAATCCTTGATCCTCCTTTCCTACCGAGAGTGACCAGATTTGCTGAATAGCAGCACTAATATGCAGTAAATGTGTCTCGCTGTTGAACTTCTCAGTCCCAGAGGTCCCTTACTTCTTACACTGTTGGACTGTGGTACAGTCTCCCTGATGATGTACAATTGGAATCTCAAAAGTTCAAGCAAAGATGCAACACATTACTACCCTAAAACCTTTCTTCTTGTAAAGTAGAACCTTGGTTCTCGACGCTAATTCGTTCCAGAAGAAGTGTCGAGATTCGATTTTGTCGAATTCTGAGTTAATTTCTCCCATAAGAAATAACTGAAAATGAATTAATCCATTCCTGACCACCAGTCATTACCCCAACCTTGCCTTTTATACAAAACTTTACACAAATTACAATTAAATAGGTTCAGAGTTGAATAACTTACCGTATCAGAAGCACTTTTACAGTTTTAAATGCATACTGTATCAAAAAGTTGGCCTATGACCAATGCGGCCGTGATTACCGATGATATACCGAGAGCCATAGGCTAGGCTAAGTAGCCTTATAGGCACTACCAGAATGTACTGTAACAGGTACACATGAAAACTGTTGTTAATAATGATAACATTGAAAAACAAGCCATATTATCACATGAAATTAATAATACAGTATTTATAAACCGAATTACTGTATGTCTGTTATCATAAAATTAAGAAAAATTTCCGAAATTACGTTGGAACTCGGCAGCCTGTGCCACAGGCTGCCGAGTTCCGACGTAATTTCGGAAATTTTTCTTAATTTTATGATAACAGACATACAGTAATTCGGTTTATAAATACTGTATTGTTAATTTCATGTGATAATATGGCTTGTTTTTCAACAGCAGCAGCAGCAGCATGTGTGGGCTTTAAATGCTTTTAAATAAGCATGGGAAGAACGCCACCAACAACGCCAACTAGCGGCAGCCGCCCGAAACTCTTTTTTCTACAAACATCATATGAATCATCGGGTCGGATTCCGGTTTGTTGTTTGAACTCCGACGCAAAATTTACTCAACATTTCGTGTTGAAATCCGATTATTTCGAGTTCTAGTACAGTCGAGGACCGGGGTTCTACTGTATTTTAATAATTTACTTATATTTTTACCTATTTATTTGTTAATTTGGTAATATATTTTTTCTTTTCTAATAAATAATCTCGTCTCTCTGTATTTCCCCATTACCCTCTGTTACTTCCTTCATATGAACACCATATTCTTTGGAAACTTGGATTTCAAATCAATGGCCGCCGTGGGCTTGTTCTATATGAATAAGGTTCATCTTCTGAATAATATCAGAGCAAAAGCAAAAGAACTTGCATTTTGTTTAATTTCTCATGGTCATTATTCCTATGTATGTATATATTAATATATTTTTTCATATAAGTAACTTACCAAGTAATTACATAGCTATAGTTTCTAACTTGCACGGCAGTCTTTCTTTAAAAATTGCAGTAGCACTTCAACTGTTTTGTGTAGGTGACTAGGTCTGCCCACTATCAGGGAACATTGGAAACAACTCAGCAGGCAAGCTCAATTTGTTTCTGCTGGCTTTTTTTTCATGATTTTCGGTTGTATTTACTGGATTTCAGTAAAGTATTACCACTTTATTTTGAGTAGCCTTCAAGCTTTGATCAGCTTATTAGCTTTTAGCATCAGGATTCTAGTTTTTTACTTAATATGTCTGATTCTAGTTCCTTTAGTTTTGCTAGTGCAGCGAAGGTTGTAAAACCAGATTGACTAAATCTTGTTATGATTCACATACAATTTGCAGTAATTATAGAGGATAGGAATGTAGTAGGGAGAAAACTTGCACTGAATATAATGACTGGGATGAGAAAAAGTGGAAAGTACTTAGATCTCACCTAGACAAGTTAGAAAGGGATAGGAAGAGGAAAGTGGCCCCTAGAGCCGAGAGACAAACATCACTTAGCCTAGAAACTGCTCCTAAACCTAGTTTAGAAGCCAATCCTGCTGTTCCTTCTACTCCTATTCCCACTTTTTCTCCTGTTACTAGCCTTCCTACTGTTAATCCACCTACTCCCGTGCCTGGCTCCTTTGCTTCCGACCCTAATGCTATTGACAATCTCGAAGCTAGGATTGACAAGAAAATTAACCTTGTAGTTAATAGAGTGGCAGAGTTAGGAGCGTTACTGCAAGTGTTAATGAGCAAAGTGTACGCGGAAAAAGTGACAAGTGACAGTGTTGTGTAAGTGAAGGACGTGGCTACTCATCCTGCCGATTCCCCTAGATGAAGGTACCTGTCCTGCTCCCCTGAACCTTTGAGAAGACATACTGGAAGTTTAAGGGAGGCCTGTGGGGTCTGCCCACGGGTAGTTGCCCCCTCAGTTGAGCCTGTTGCACGTTCCCAGGTATCGACAGACAGCCACTGGAAAGGCGTCTTATTGGATGTTCACCAGTTGTCATCTATTTCCAACAATTCCAGTGCAGACAGGAAGCACTGTAAATGCTTTCTAGACTCGCCACGTCCACTAAAAGACATGCAGATGATGTTGGTCACTGTCCTCTGCTTCCTGTTAGGCATTATAAGGAGGCTACTCTCAGCCCACAGCCTTCCTACAGTTACGCTGTGGACCCCTCTGTTCTTGCCTCAGTCCATCATCCACTTTCCACAAGGGACAGTTCGGAGGCCTCTCCTGAGTGTCCAGCTGTTGAGCAACCTTACTTGGCCCCAAGCGCCCAACGAACCCTCTCAGGCGCCTGTCATCTTTGTCCAAACGCCTGGCTCCTCTACAGCGCTCGGCACCACTTCCCAAGCTCCTGGCTCCAACTGTTCAGTACCAATCTCCAGCTTCCGAGAGCCAAGCACCCACTTCCAGACATGGGTCTCCTCCTTTAGATCAAAATGAGCCATTATTGGCTCCCATTAAAAAACAGTTGGCCGAGATAATGAGCTTACTGAAGAAAGCTCCCTCCATCTCCAAGACTGCTCATGATACGACCCTGTCTCCGGTCTCCTCAGGAGAAGAGGAGTTTAATCAAGAACCTGCTCCTCCTTCAGCCTATGCAGCTCTTCTTCAGTATCTGCTGGCAAACTTTCCCACCTTTTTCACTCCAGCTGCCTCGACCTTTTTGATGAGGAGTCATCTAGATGACAGAACTAGGCTCCCCAAGGTGGTGCTTTCTTCGTCTTCCATGAAGGCTCTTAAAGAAATTGAGGGTTGGCTTTCTGCTAAGAGGGAGCAAGAGAAAGCATCCTTTGCCTTCCTTCCCTCACACTTAGTCCATAGGAGATATTTTTCGTATGTAACCAGGGAAGCTCCTTCTTTGCGAGTCATTGCCTCCTCTCAAGGGGACTTCTTCAGTCTCTTCGACTCTTCCTGAAATTATGCGTTCTCGTCACCAGAACTAGACCACCTTGTTAAGGACCTCTTCAAGGTGTTTGAAGTTTTCAGTTTCTTGGACTGGACAGTTAAAGTACTGGCCAAGAAGATTGAAGACTTTAGGGAATTAGTGGGAGACACTGCCTCGGACTGACCAGCTTGCTACTCTTTTCTCTTTGATAAGTTACTTTATATGAAAATATTTTCAGAGTAAAATTAAGCTTCACATATATATATTTACCAAGTAATTATAGAATCAGAGCCCGCCCTCCTCCCCTCTCATGGACATAAGGGCACAAACAGACTGAGCTTGTCTGCTAAGCTGTTCCCAGTGTTCCCTGATAGTGGGCAGAGCTAGTCACCTACATAAAACAATTGAAGCGCTACTGCGATTTAAAAAAAAAAAAAAGGCTGCCACGCGAGTTAGAAACCATAGCTATATACAGTAATTACTTGGTAAGTATATATGAAACTTAACTTTATCATGAAAATATCACATTTGTTAAGAATTAGACTTGATAGCATATGTATGCAATTATACTATTCATTGTTAACTAAGTTGAAAAGCCATTCTTAAAAAGAAATGGTTGTATTGACATATAGTTACAGAATTTGCCCTTACACTAATCTTTGAAAAGTCCATCAATAAGGTTTATGACAAATATCATTACTATATATAAACGAGCTTGAACTTCATTAATATAAACAAACATTTGGCAACACTGTGATCTCACTTTGAAAAGAAGTGCATTCTCTTTACAAGACAGACAAACACATACTTAATGTTGATACAAGTGGGAGAAAGGTACAAAGCTGGCATGATGCCAGCATACATAGTTTGACAGGAGAGTCCATTGTATTCATTAAGTTGGGCACCAGTATTTAAATTCCGTTTTCAACAGCTCATAGCTGATGTGACAACCTCACATTGAGAAATTATTGGCTAAACCAGGTCAGGTGGAACGTATAAGTTAAATCTGAACATTTCCAAGGTGGAGGCAAGCACACATGTATTAAAATGTTTCTCCAAAATAAATGACAAAGTAGATTTTCCCTAATAACATATCTTGTTTTCCAAAAATTTGAAGGTAGTTTGCATTTCAAGAGCTGAAGTGTCAAAACTGCAAATCTTCCTTTGCAATTTGAATGCAACAGTTTCCCCTTCCATCTTTAAATGAATAAACTCTTTAAAGACAATATAAGATTTAACACTATATTTCTGCGTGATGAAAATGAGAAAGGTGTAATAAGTCCTGAAAATGATAACAGACATTAAGATTAATGGCAATGCAAGTGGTACAGAAAACTGCTGCAGGCAAACTTTCCTCAAAAACAACTGAAATATTGAATTTAAAGTATAAAAAAATCAATTCAATTGATTTTTCAGGTTTATTGGACAAATCAAGATCTTACAGTATTGCATAAAAATATATGTTTTCACCAATCCTGTTTGTGCTAAGGACAGGTATTTTTTTCTAAAATGAAAACAAAAAAATAATATATAACTTTCCTAATTATGGGCAGGAATCCTCTAAAATTACATTAACTAAAATCTACAGGGTGTAAGTCAGGATGGATTTACATTAAATGGGTCATCCTGCTGGCTAGCCTAATATTCTTGTACATGTGTTCTCATTAGATTGCAATGAAAGATAACAAAGATTTTCCAGGAGTACAACACTACCATCTTCTGTCTTGGAACCAGAAGACATCGCTACAAAAATGGAACCTAAATGTCTGTGCTTTCAAGATGAAAATTAGTCAACATATATAAACAGTTCCGTGGTTGCTTGACTGATTTTTCTTAAATTTCAAGCTTTCATAAACTGTATATGAGATCAGATCCTTGAACACTATATAGAAATTACAGTACTGCTATGCAGTAAAATATAATCCTAAAAATTAGTAAATGAAGCTTTTCTAGTGTTAGTTGCTAATATTTAGTACATTAAAGAATAACAATCTGCAGTATAACTGCTGTACTTCCAAGAAAATGCTTCCAATTAACAGCCTTTTGAAAGTTTTTTTTTTTTATACTGGAACAAAAAATCACTTTCTTAGCCCATCATTCCAGCTGTCACCCTTTGAAAATCATCTAGGATTAAAGCTGTCGGCTTTGGTTACAACTTTTTCAGCAAACACACCACAATAAGTGCAAAACAAAACAATGTAAAACTTAAGTACACTGGGCAAGCAACAAAAACTTCTTGGCACAAAACAAAATTTCCATTTTCCTTTCTAGGACCCTATGCATAACAAGGAGCAAATGGTTTGCTTTGCTTTGCATTTCTATCACTTTGAGTGCAAGCATATAAACTCTTTGACACACAGGCATGTACAAATATCCAATGCACTTGCAAAATACAGTATTGCATTAGATCATAAAAAGTGCTCATGTTTTCAACTGCTGAGTTGGAGGAATGGCTGGCATATTTTATCCAAACAAATTGTTACTCCAAGAGCGAGTAAAGCAGTGCAAAAATACAGTAATGAGACAAAAGTGACAGACATGTCAGTGTGTAGGCTATTTTGATAGCGTGTGGTTTGGAGAGGGTATTAATGAATTGGTAGTCCCCATAACCAGAAGTCATTGTACCAGTTAGATTAAAAACAACATGAGAGAGAGCCAAGATAAATATCACTTTTACCAAAAACACTGTAATAGCCTCTTCAGTTTAAACTGCACATGTTAATATCCCTCACAATTTTCACAGTATCTTGAAAGTCTAAAAATATGTTAGTTAAATGTTATCACATGCATTTCCCTTAACCCCAAATATATACTGCACATTCCACATCAAATATTACTTAAAGTATAACTTAGAACTCTCCAGTCCTTCCGGACACAGGTTGCAGAGCACTACGTACATGGTTATCATTTACATTTTTTCCATAGTCATATTGTTTTTTCTTTTGTTTCTTCCTGCTGGATTCTTCTAAATAATGGGGTCTTATTTTCACTCACTGTAACTTCATTTTTTCTTCACAGCTACATTATACAGTACAGTACTTATCTTAAGGTTAGAGGGAGCATACACAAACTAACCTGCTGTAAAACTTGCACTCACTTTCTGCCCTTTAAAATATAGGTACAGTATAAAAAGTTATTTACTATCAAACTTAACATTACTGTTTATATAAATAAAATGGACCTCTTGGAGCTGTAATAAACCAGAGTAAAATATATTAAACAATAAACACTAGGTATATTATGAAAGGATGAAGGAGCAATGTTATATAGAACTAACTTTTTTTTTGTACTTTATCTTTTTGTGACTAGCTCACTTGCATCTCTTGCATCTAAAGGAAACAAAAACATTCAGCTGGACAAACACCAACTATTGACATACCAAGGTGTATTATCCAGCCAAAATCCATTCTAAATTAATCATATAACCAACTATAGCTACCAATACACACAATGCAGTCTCTGATATGCTGTACAAATTATAACAAGAACTAGTGTTTCATTACACATCAGTGTAGATAAATGTTCAAAATCTGACATATAACATAAAATTAACAGCATTCAAAACTAAAATGATACAACTAACTTCCATGCTTTTTAGGCAAAAGATGAGAATAAAGTTCTGCAAATATTTTATAGTAAATAATGCTCAGTATTATAATCAATCAGCCTCAACGTGCAAATGCTGTAGGTCACAGTAGCAGGTTTTCACACATATTTCACAAGGGAACAAACAGTTACTCTTGATTACTCGTACACCACTTTTGCTTTACAGTCTGTCATGAGACTCTAAAAACTAGTTTGCAGTGTAGGATACTAAGCATGCTTCCTAAAAAAGCCTCTGAAGCTAGTTTGTTTGCAGTGATGGAAATATTTTGACTACAATCCTTACCTAGATATACTGTAGTCTTCACTGAGCTCAAATATAACTAAAATATTTTCATTTTATTATCTTTAAAAGTTCAATTTCCTCTTTTAAACATATCTTCACGAAATTTTAATATACTGTACACATTAAAATATTCTAGTTCCTTTATCAATGTTGCTTAAATTAACCCTCATTAGCAATGTTTCTCTTTTTAGTTACATTCATATAAAAAAGAAATTGACAAAATTACCTGAATTTCTTAAAAACCTAAAATTCCTTTGCCAAGTGCTTATATCTTTACTCAACCACATTGCAATGTAAAATGATCTCAAGTCTGAACTAAATCATGCCATTTTTTCCCAATAATCTTGACCTTTAGAGTTGAAAGAATTTTTGTAAAATCATTCACACAAAATCTTTGCCTATTTGTAAATGATATACTGAAACGGCTGACTGGGATGAATCTTTTAATACTTCATAGTGAGGTAAAACCTGAGAAGTGAACTTCCTTTCTCTTTGCCAGTTGCATTAATTAATTCACTCAAAAAGCCTCATTACAGTGTAGCACAGTAATAAAGTAAACAATATGAAGAGATGACCTGAAGTTATCATGAGAAATCATTTCCATTTTAATATTCTTCCATGTCCATACATGAGTTTCCAATAAGTCCTGAGTCATATGGTGAGCCGCAGTATTGTGAAACTGAACGGCAGGTAAAGAATACAATTCGCTTAAGGCGAGGGTTGTAAAAGAAGTAGTTGAAAGACCACAAACATCCATCTTCTGAGTATGGATCTGAAGTTTGATCTGTAATTACAAAATGCACAATTAGCTATGATAAAATAGTGAAAATGTATACAGACAATATGAAAATTATGCAAGAATGCAGTCTCTGGATCACTTAAGTACTGTATACTGTAATGTGATCACAACCCCGTATTCAACATAAAATATGTTTGTACGTAAAGTAATCAGTTATCTGAAATATGCCTTAAAATCTCAAGAGTTCAATGGAACAGACCCTTTGGCATTCCATAAATCTGGAAAAGAACATTCCAGTCATAAGCTGGCTGACAGTAAAACAGACTTGTGATCAGTGCCTTAGCAACAGACTTCTGGTCGTAAGTGTTCCAAAACACCTCTCCTTATACTTTTTGCCACTGCCTTGAAAGCATCTTAAGAAGTACTTAATAAATAACAAGTTAAAAAAATAAGATGGCAGAGTTTTCTATCTCCCTTTTCAATCCTGTGCACTTTCTGCCTTAAATTTACAATAGGTGCAAGTCTTTATCTATACATCCCACTTTTCCATTTTTTTATGGGTTTTCCTACATGTACTTCTCCTGCTACTTCTGTATCTAGTGGTTTATGACTAACTTTCTTATCACTTACTTAAACCATCTCCATTTGTTGTCATGCTCATATACACTACACCTGTCTGCCTCTTCCTCACTCATAATTCAGTACAATCTTCAAACTGCCCTCTAGCTACGAATCTCACCATCACATGGTCACACCTTTTCAATGTCTTAATTTTATTTTTAAGCGCTCATATTACCACCACATAGAGTAATACAGAACTGAGGTATGCATTACAAGTCTATGCTCTCTTTCCTAATGGCATGTTTTTATTCACCTGTAGTATTGTTAGCTGCCTTATAAAAAGCTTATTTGAACAAAGCAAATTATAAGTAAGTGGTGGTGTTTTGAATTCTTAATTTAATTACAAAAACTCTAGCAGCAAAAAACCATCACATTATCACACTTCTCTAATTATCAGCTGTTATTTTTATAGTATTTTGCTATGTTGCATTACTAGACATGAAAAATTTTGAGGGTAAATCTCTTTAAATTTAACAAGTGTACAGTACTGTTTAGTTGAGGCTAGAAATACTGTATATAAAGTCACCATTAGCTATGGGACATCTGGAAGCTCTACTATAGGGTCTTTATTACTTATTCAAAAGCCATACCACAGAGTTATAAAGCAGTTTTACAAGACCACCCAGCTTATTTATTTAATCCAAAAACGGGTGGCCTGAAGGATTTGTCTTCATTGTATAAGTTTAAACAAAGCATCTGATAAGTTGAGGGGGAAGTAGTTTCCCTGGCTGAGATGGAGGTGGGAATGCATCATGAGCTCTGTGGAGAGGGGTAGGCAGTCGTTTGACTTTGTTAGAGCTTTTTTTGTTTAACCTTTTATAAGTTTATGCTTTTTCCGCATTACCGTACAGGATATTACAGTACTGTACTGTAACTTGTAATGAAATCATCAAGCATGGCACAAAAAGGGAGAAAGAGAGAAAGAGAATAACGCACACCATAACCATTCAAGCCTATAAACGCAAACGCCCAAACATACTCCTTTCCTTTTTTATTTCTATTTCAAACTACTGTATGCTCATTTTTATTCTTACTGTACTGTTTCCTTTTTCATTTCTATGTTTTGTCATGGTTTTACTGCATAAAAGATGAAAAAACAGTAAAATTTACAACCCAAAAAAGGGAAACTCGTTGATATCCCAAAACATGTGCGTGTGTAGTTACCCACACACACACACACCACCTCCCTTTGGTTCAGGAAAGGGGGATGAGTTATAAATACCTCAATGTGTTGCCAACAGCTATGACAAAATTCATGAGGAGTTTTGCATTAGTTTGTAAAACTTTCTAATTATTTTACCATGAATGTGAACATTATATTTGAGATGAAATATATCAACAAAAATAAAATATCCTCTTGTACAGTATACTGTTATAAGTGTGATAATCTCATTAGAACAGAATATAAAAAAAAGGGCTAAACAGTAATGTCAACACTGATAAAACACCATATGTAGATGCACATGCATATTTCAAGTAAAGCTTCTGTGATACTATAAATTAAAATGAAAAAACATTAATTACAATTAAATAAAATTATTACCAGTAATTACTTTTTAGGAGTGTTTTTAAATGAAGCTGCTTTGGACATGTCATCATTTAGAAATGCCATATGTATTGAAGATATAAACACCAGTTACTGTGATAAGGCAAAGTGAGAAATCAGCGACCATAATAAAACAGAAGATTAAAGATAACTTTTTCAATAATGTTCTTAAAAATAACATAGTGAAAGAGCCCAGTCGACAGTGCAATATAAATGATACAATACTTACCACAATTCAGGGTAAGAAAAACTATGAATAAAAAACAGCTTTTGGCCTAGGAAAAACCTATTTTTGGTAGCTGCTTTGAGTCCCCCTGGGGCTTCGTAAAACATACCAACCAATTTCAAAGAATTTCTTATAGTTGGTCTCAGCCAGAATAATGCTTGCTGGCGCAGTGACAGAATATAAAGGACTCAGGACAAGGGGGCTCTATCTCCTATCCTACAACGACTACCTCAGCTCTCTTCATTACACTCTGGTCTGTCCAATGGTTCACTAGTCCCCAGGTCGTGTTCCGGAAACCATGTTCAATTATGCATGTTAGTGTAAAGTATTAGTTCCTTAAAATTTTAACGGGTAGGCTTATATTTCTTTAAATTGGGAGCCAGTAAGCCTCTGTAATTGCTGTGCTGTTTTTTTCTTGTTCAACAAAGTGAGAATTAGCATTAGGGCAATAATATTAGACAATTTTGTTATTGAAACTTATTATGCAATGACCTTTTTAACATTAATCGATTACGCTGGAAGTTTATTTCGCCACACTTAACTCGGCTCAGAGAGCTTTTCTTGTGTCTAGTTAGCAAGATTATTTTTCGTTATACAAAGTATTTTTAAGTCGAAATATAACTTAAATACGTCTCATTGTGAAATTACTTTTGCCATTTTTTCATTAATAGATGATGTTGGCCGTTTGGGGGGCATGTTTGTTTTGTGTAAATAAATCAAGATTCCATTCGCTATTTTCACTTGATTTCATCATAATACAAGCTTTACGTATTCATCTTTCATCAGCATGAAAACCGCAGTAATACAGTATGTGTTCTTTCATGATCAGTAGTTTTAATTAAAATACTTTCTTTCCAGTTTTATTTACGGTCGAGTGTCATCCATGTTGCCAATGTCTGATAATTTATAGTTATTAGCAGCTTCAGCTTAAATTTAGCAGTATATTTCCTTGCCCATCTTTTATCCATAGTGAATAAGGGTACAGTATAATGTAAAAATATATCAGTCCTATTCTACTTAACGTCATTTTGTAACATAACTCCGGTAATTGTTTACTACCGTACGATGGTTGAAATTAAGCAAAACACTTGTTATCCGATTCAGTTATAAGCAAAATAAGTTTCTTGTTCTGTTGTTTGTGGCTGTACACATTTACGCTAGAGTATAACGTTACTAACAATACTTTGGAGGAAAAGAAGTTGGTCTCTCTCGCTGCCTGATTGTACGCTGCTGCCTGCGCCAGCTACGAAATTTAAAATATTTTATAAATATGATATTTTTATGATAAAATAAAGTTTTATATATACTTACCAAGTAATTACATAGCTATGGTTCCCTAACCTATGGCAGCTTAGAAATTCAAAATTCGTGCGGTGGCACTGTTATCATTAGTGTGTAGGTGACAACGTCCTGCCACCATCCGGGACTCGAGGATTATTATTATTATTAAAATAGTTTAACCAGACCACTGAGCTGACCATCAGCTCTCATAGGGCTGGCCCAAAGGATTAGGATGGAATGACAAGTCAAGGCTAGAAGCCTAGCACTGGGACCTAATAGGTCACTTGTCAATGATGAATGAACGAAAATGAAAATGAAATTAAAAGCTGTAAAAAGGCATACGCTTTCATACTGGAACACACTCACACAATAAATACATTTAAACTCATGCTTCCATATATACTCACTAAAAAGGTATATTAAAATTCAAAATAAATTAAGTAAAATCATAAAATTTACTTGTTTTAAAATTCATTATACTGATCGATTGATTTTTATATTTTATCAATTAACTCACAGCTTCTCATGAACATTAAAATGGGTACTATTAAGAATGTTGAAGATTCTGACAAAATTTCTTCTATACGTCTATTTCCAAAATTTGATAATCACTGCAGGTTATATTTTGGACATTCACACAGTATATGCTTAACTGTTATCAGCACATTGCAATCTGGGCATCTGGGAAGAGGGCCACATGGACTGTTCATTAAGTGTCCATGTGTCAAACGAGTATGGGACTCGAGGAAACAAACCAGAGGATAGCTCAGTTCGTTTTATGCTCTTATGTCCATGCAAGGGGAGGAGGGCGGGCTCTGATCATGTAATTACTTGGTAAGTATATATAAAACTATTTTATCATAAAAATGTCATTTTTATATAAGTAACTTACCAAGTAATTACACAGCTGATTCCACATTGTAAGGAGGTGGGAAAGAGCATGGACATATTCTACTCCAAAACATTAAGAAAGTAATGAGTTTGGACCAGAAAGGTTGCTAACATTGAATCGATGTTTGTTGTTTCCTTACCTGTTGAGAGAGCTGCTGCAGGAAGGTAGGAAGGTACTGCCTCTGGTCGGCGCTTCTCTCAACTTGTAGTGGACGTGGCAGTATAGCCAAGGGTCGCCACTACATTAGTGGGAAACTCTGCAGCGGAGGAAGTACACCGCATGCTGACAAAGTTTTAAAAGATGCCCTTGCCCTGGGTGAAGACCAGAATACAAAATGAAAACACTGTCACCTACACCACAGAATAAAACCATAACACCCAACCATTATCAAAGATAAAGTACGAACTGGTGGGTACTCCAGGTACAATGTACCCCCAGGCTTCCCAACGACTCAAAGCCTTAAGTCAAGGCGAGTGGATAGCAAAGGAACAGATGGATCCCTCATGCTTCCTCTCCCAGCACTATGCCAGCCACAGACAAAGGTCCTAAAGTGCTACAATTTTCAAAAGAGTTTCTATGTCCTTGAGGTAGTGAGAGGTAATATGGACTTGCATCTCCAGAACGTCGACTGTAGGACTGAAGAAAAGACAAGTGTTTAAAGGCGAGGGAAGTTGTTATTGCCCTAATTTCGTGAGCTTCAACCTTAAGTAGAGGAAAAGCTTCTTCTTGGATCTGAGAGTGGGCTTCTAATATTAATTCTCTCAGAAAAAAGGACATGGCATTTTTGGAGAGCTGGCAAACTGGGTTTTTAACAGAGCACCAGAAGTTGCTTGAAGGTCCTCTAATCTTTTCCGTCCTCTGAAGATAGTACCTGAGGGACCTCACTGGGCATAGGAGTCTTTCTTCTTCCTCAAGTCCTAATATATCCATAAGGTTCTTGATGACGAAGGACCTAGGCCAGGGTTTAGAAGGGTCCTTGTTCTTTGCTAGGAAACCCAGAGAAAGGGAGCAGACTGCGTTCTCTTTTGCAAAGCCTATTCTTTTGTCTATTGCTTGCAATTCGCTAACACATTTGGCAGTAGTGAGAGCCGTTAAAAAGAGAGTCTTTTTCGTGAGATTCCTGAGGGAAACGGAATGAGAGACGTTGGAAGAACTATCTTTCTTGGACGTATTGAAGGATTTGATCAGGTCGGTGATATCTTGATTAGAAGGCAGGTCCATTCCTCTGTGTTTAAAAACTGAGCTGAGCATCGACCTATACCCTTTGATGGTAGAGGTTGATAGCTTTCTGATGGACTTTGGGAAAATAAAAAAATCGGCTATTTGGCTTATAGATGTCTCAGAAGAGACGTTATGGCGGCTGCACCACCTTCTGGAGACTGTCCATTTTGATTGGTAGAGCTTTGTAGAAGAAGCTCGTCTGCATTTTGCAATTGCCTCTGCAGCTTGTCTGGAAAACCCTTTTGCTCTGACAAGGCGCTTAACAGTCTGAAGCCTGTCAGAGCCAGAGCGGATAACCTTTGGTGGAATCTGAGAAAGTGGGGTTGTCTGAGAAGAGACGGTTTTTGTGGAAGAAGTCTTGGGTAGTCTACCAAGAGGCGAATCAAGTTTGGAAACCATTCCTTTTTCGGCCAAAATGGGGCTACAAGGGTCATGGAGGTGTTCTGATGTGTTGACAGCTTGTTGATTGCTTCCCTGATCATTCCGAAAGGAGGGAAGGCGTACACATCTAAGCTTGTCCAATCCAAAACCACTGCGTCCGTGCTCCATGCTTGAGGATCTCGGAGTGGAGAGCAAAAGAGGGGCAGACAGTGGTTTCTCGACGTCGGGAAAAGATCCACTGTGGGTTTGCCCCACAGTTTCCAAAGGTTGTCGCAGACTACTGGATTTAAGGTCCATTCGGTTGGAAGGACCTGTTTGAGCCGGCTTAATTCATACGCAATCACGTTCATCCTCCCTTGAATGAACCGGGTGACAAGAGAGACTTGGTTCTCTTCCGCCGTCTCGTACAGGGAGAAGGAATGAGTGGCCCCTTGTTTATGAATATATGCAAGAGCTGTGGTGTTGTCAGCGTGTACTAAAATCTTCTTGCCACGGACCAGATCCGAGAAGTATAGAAGGCCCAGGTGAATCGCTCTCAGTTCCTTTATGTTGATGTCAGCATTCTGTTGTTCTGTAGTCCACATTCCAGAGACTTCCCGACCTTCCAGAAGCGCGTCCCAGCCTAGGTCGGAGGCATCTGAATAAAATTGAAGGTCTGGGTGCACTGGGAGAAGAGACTTCCCTACCCGAAGTCTTTTCCCGCACGACCACCACTGGAGATCCTCTTTGATGTCCGACGTAATCTGAAAGATGAAAGAGTCAGGTTGGGTTTTTTCTGCACCAATTCGTTTTGAGGAAAAACTGAAGTGCTCTCATGAGCAGTTTGCCTAGATTTACAAACTTTCTCTACTGAAGCAAGGGTCCCCAGAAGACTCATCCACTGCACTGCCGAGCAGGAAGGAAAAGCAAGGAACTGACTGACAGTCTGAAAGCAGTTCTTGACTCTTTTGGGCGACAGAAAAGCCCGAAAAGTCTGAGAGTTCAGTATCATCCCTAAATAGGGAATCTCCTGAGATGGAATCAGAACGGATTTCTTTTTGTTTACGAGGATGCCTAACTCCTGTGTCAGGCGAAGAGTTCTCTTCAAGTCCTCCGCGTAATTTTCCTTTGACGACGAGCGGAGAAACCAATCGTCTAGATATAAGTTATGTTGATTCGGTGAAGCCAATTCCCCAGAGGAGCAAGGATTCGGGAGAAAACTTGAGGAGCCATCGATAAACCGAAGCATAAGACCCGGAACTGTAGTATCCTGTCCTGAAAAACGAAGCATAGAAATTTCTGAGAGTCTGGATGAACAGGGACGTGAAAATACGCATCCTGCATATCCAGGGTGACCATCCAGTACGAACACATTCAAAGCGCTTACATCCAGAATGGGCCTCCAGCCCCCCGAGGCCTTCGGAACCACAAAAAGGCGATTGTAGAAATCTTCTGAGTGGGGCTCTAGGACTTCTTCCACCACTCCTTTGGAAAGAAGGAGTTCGACTTCTTGAAAGAGGGCCAAAAACTTTGTGGAACCTTTTGAGTACGCTGTCAAAGCGATAGGAGATGTAGTTAAGGGAGGAGTCTTTACGAAAGGAATGGAGTAGCCCTTCTTGAGAACCTTGATCACCCAGGGGTCTGCTCCTCTGTTCTCCCATTCCATCCAGAAAAGTAGAAGTCTGGCTCCTACCTGAGCGCGGAGAACTAACTTCTTACTTCTTGGGGTTGGATTTGAAGGAAGACCTCTTGATGGACTCCGTAGGAGGTCAGAAGTTTGATCTAGGTCGAGGCTGGGTCGTAGTTCTCCCTCCACGAAAGGGTTGAGACTGAAGAGGGGAGAATGATCAAGATGAGGAAGGCACAGACTCCTTAGGATGTCTAGTGGACTGAGTCAACAAGTCAGAGGTGGACTTGCTCTGTAACTCTAAAAGAATATCCTTCACTATGTTTTGGGAAAGAGGTGAGACTTGTCTAAGGCAGCAAAGAGTAGAGCTGACTTCTGCGTCGGTGAGACTCCTTTCGAGGTGAACGAACGCCAGAGCTCCCTCTTCTTAAAGACACCCATAGAAAAAAGGGAGGCGAGTTCCAAAGAGCCATCTCTAATTCCTCTGTCTGAGCATGAAATAACTCCAAGTCAATCGGAGGCAAGATCTTCAGCTAAATCCGGGCAGTCTTCAATCTTACTCCCTAGTGCCCCAATGGCCCAATCTAGCAAACTAAATATCTCAAACACCTTAAAAGTATTCTTGATAAGGTGGTCTAGTTCAGCTGAGGAAAACATTATCTTGGCCAACAATAAAGCCTTTCTACGGGATGAATCCATCAGACCAGAGAAGTCCCCTTGGGAGGAGGCAGAAACTCCCAAGGAAGGAGCTTCCCCGGTGGCATAGTAAGAGTATCTCATCTTCAACAATTTGCTGGGCGGAAAGGCGAAAGTTGCTTTGCCCTGTTCTCTCTTAGCGGTCAGCCTGGCATGAACTTCTTTGAGAGCTTTCTTCGAGGAGGAGGAAAGAACAAGCTTGGGTAGTCTGGCACTTTCCGACGGATGCTTTTTCATGAGGTAGGTAGAAGCTGGAGAAGTAGGTGAGGCAGGCCTGAAGAAGTCTGGGTAATTCTCCATGAGGAAACGCAGGAGAGACGAGTAGGAAGACGAGGGAACCTTATCCTGAACAATCTCTTCTTCCTCCGAAGAGATAGGAGACAATGATTTATCCTTGGACTCTGGAGCAGATGCAGGTTTCTTCAAAAGACCCAGAAGCTCGGTCAACTGGCGCTTAAGTTGGCCTATGAATGTGCATTGGTTCCAGAAGAAGAAGCTAGGAATTTGGTTGTGGGCGTTGAAAGTTCAGGAGTTGGCGATGGGCGCTCTAGAGCTGAAATCTGGTGCGAGACGGCGGGCGCCGCCAGGCGCTCATTGGCAGAATTCTGGCGAATATCGGTGGGCGCTGGGCGCTCATTGGCGGAATTCTGGCATGAGTTGGCAGGCGCCGGGCACTCACCCGTGGAAGTCTGGTGCGAGTCGGCAGGCGCTTGGCGCTCGGAAGAAGATGGCGCTTAGAATGCTTATAGCACTCAGGACTGTCTTCAAAGAAATAAGCAGGAGAATCAGGCTGGACTTGAAAGCTGCAGGAAGGTTGAGGGCTAGTCTCGCTGTACCTCTTGACAGCCAGGGGAGAAGAATCGCTAATATTCGCATGTCTCTTGAGTGGCCGCAAAGAAGAAGAGTAGTGATATAGCTTCTGGTGTGGCCTGGAAGAATCCGAATCAGAAAGTCGATACACAGGAACGCCTTTCCAATGGAGTTTAGTCGAAGCCTGGGAGCGCACGACAGGTTCGACGGAGGAGGCGACTGCCCATGGTCAAACCCCGCCAGCCTCCCTTGGACCTCTGGTATGTCTTCTCCCCAGTGCAGGGGAGCGGGAGAGTGACCTTCTTCTAGGAACACTGGTGGGATGGACAGCCACTTCCTCAATATTCACAGCACTGTCACTTCTCACTGCACTGTCAACACTTACATTTTTTTCCATTGGAGATTTAATAGCTGACCCCATTTCCATAATGGTACTAGATAATACAGTAAATTCCTGATCAAACCAAGATTCGAGGCTGGCAATGGCACTAAGAGCGGAATCATGGAAACCTGGAACAGGAGCAGATGGTAAAGTAGGAGGAGTTAGGGTAGGAAAAGGAGGAGGAATTGGAGGAGAGATAGTTCTGTCATCCCCTACATTTTCCAAAGGAATGGACTCTGCATTAGCCCTACTTTCAGCCCTAATGGCTGCCTTCTTCTTCGTATCCCTTTCTAATTTGTCTAGATGAGATTTCAATGTTTTCCATTTCTTATCCTCCCAATCCTGACACTCTATGCAAGTATTATCCTTACTACATTCTTGCCCCCTACATTTAGTGCATTTTGTATGAGAATCATATGAAAGCTTAGTTAGCCTAGTTCTACAACCCACGGAACAAAAGCGAATACTAGATGAACTGGAATCCGACATCGTTAAATAAATAAACTAAAGTTAACTCGAACAACAATTCAAACAATGGCAGCAAGCCACAAAGCAACAAGTTCTGAATACTTCACCAAAGTCAGCAAAACAAAGCCGAAAAGCGAAGAAGCAGCTGCCTGAAAACTTCCGATGTTAACCGGAAGCCGGCAGAAAACAAATTGAGCTATCCTTTGGTTTGTTTCCTTGAGTCCCGGGTAGTGGCGGGACGTTGTCACCTACACACTAACGATATCAGCGCCACCGCGTGAATTTTGAATTTCTAAGCTGCCATAGGTTAGGGAACCATAGCTATGCAATTACTTGGTAAGTTACTTATATAAAAATTGTCATATTGGTATTAATTGCTTACCCCATCTCAAAATCGAATTATCGTAAGGCAAATTATCGTAACTTGAGCACTACCTGCGTACCCAAGAACTTCAAGTTTTATCACAAAAAGTAAATTTAGTCATGAAAATACAGTAATTAGTGAATATTTCTCAGTGAAAAATACCGCGAATGGGCAAATTTTCCGTGAATAATGGGTATATATGTTCCATAGAGAATCAGTGAGTCCGCAAATCGTGAGACCACGAATACAGGGGGTTTACAGTAAATGGTTTTGTGATATTGGCAGTTCCCAAATTATCCTTAATATCGGGTTCTTTTCAATGTTGAAGAAATATGTTCAAGAAGATCTAGGCTACTTCCAATGGGTATTACTGTACCCCGCCGGTAGTGACGTCACAGGTGTTGAGAAAGTTGTTGTGACGTTTGTATCTTTCCTATGGGAATACAGATCTACTTTTTCTTAATGGTGAGCTTTGCCAAACATTTTAAAATCTTAAGAGATACTGATTTTATATATTTTTGGTATGATAATTACAATAATTAGTGATTTTATTTATATACCAACTAATGTAGTCTGTAGGCTACATAACCTTTGCCTGGTGCTTGGGAGCAGACCAGGTAATCAAAGGTTATAAAATGTGTAGAAATACACGTAAGGATATCCATTTAGTTTTGTCTTATCTGAGTTAAGGAGCATTTGAGAGTAAATCCTTTAAGGCAATGTTACAGTATTGTAGTACAGTAATTGGGAATTAATATTTTAATACATACTACTATTTTATGGATATGACCCACTGGTCATGTTTCCTTACATCATACTATGGACATGTGCTTCTGGCCATGTAGGCCTGGGTTTATTTTGAAGTGCTTATGGTCTATACAGTGATATAAGTAGCTAAAACTAGGTAGTTTTTTTTAACTGCTTGTTCCTTTTGTCACTAATGGGCTACTATTGTGCAGGACCTACACATCACCTGTGTCACAGTGAATTGCTCAGTCTGCCAGTCCCTGAAGGAATAAAGGAGAATTTGGTTGGTGGCTGGACATGTGTGAAATATACTACATGCTTTTGGCAGCAAGTTTAAATGATGAAAGAGCTCATTTTTAGGCTGTATCTATGAGTTATAGGTCTCAGTAGGAGTATGGAAGGAGACTACTGTACATCGTTCCAGCAAAATTATGGCAGTATGTTTCCATCCTTCGAGCAGAATCCACAGTTGGCCCAATACTCCAAAAGCAGTGGATTCTAGGAACTCCCACTTCAGCTCCTACGTTGGAGATGAAGTCTTTCCTTGGGAGAGAGGTCACTGATACCTGACATGAAATGGATATTAGCAACTGAAATTTCCCTTCTGAATCCGAAAGCTCTAGGGAACAGTCTTCTTTACATGAGGCAGATACTTCAAATGAGAATCTTGCCTTTTCTATACAGCAATCATGTACTGAGGGAACCCTGATAGTGTCCACCCAACCTCTGAAGTGTTTGTACCTTCTAGGGGATAGTGATTTATCCTGGACTTCTATACAGCCAGGCAGTGGTGATACAAATTCCTTGGCTCAGTCAATTCATGCAGGCTTCCCTGATAGGAAAATTCTGCATGCTGTACTTTCTATGCTGCCAGGCAGTGATGATATGACTGCCTTAGCTCAATCAGTTCATGCAGGCTTTCCTAATAGGAAAATTCTGCTTGCTGTGCTTCCTGTACTGCCAGGCAGTGATGATACAACTGCCTTGGCTCATCAATACATGCAGGCTTCCCTAAGGAAATTCAGCTTGCAGTACTTTCCGTCCTGCCAAGCAGTGATGGTACGACTGCCTTGGCTCATCAGTTCATGAAGGCTTCCCTAAGAAATTCGGCTTGCTGTACTTTCTATACTGCCAGGCAGTGATGATACAACTGCCTTGGCTCATCAATACATGCAGACTTCCCTAATAAGAAATTCAGCTTGCTGTACTTTCTACACTTCCAGACAGTGGTGATACAACTGCCTTGGCTCATCAGTTTGTGCAGGCTTCCCGATGGGAAAACTCTGCTTGCAGTACTTTCAGAATTCCAGGAGGAAATCATGAACAGTGTCAAGGATGACACAAAGAGAGTGGAACTCCTTTGAGGACTCACTTGCTGCTTAGCATCAGCATACTGTAGAGATACTGTACTATCCATGATTTCCAAGATGAATTCAAGTCTGTCATGGATGTGGAATTGTGTGTGATATGTAAAAATTTCTCATCCTTCAGACTACAGGATTGAGAGGCAACATAGTCTGCCCAGGCTGAGACAGATTTCTTACCAAAAATCTTAGGCCATGGAAACAGGGTAATAAAAAAAACCTAAGCACATAAAGAAGTTGAATCAGTTGTCTAGATCCCCGTTGAAATCAGAATGGATAAGAGACAGCCTACTCACTCCCAAGCTCTGACTGGTAACAACTGAGGCCAGGTTGGACAACAAAACCTCAAATCAGAATGTAGTACAGGCATCAATATCTGCCCATGAGAATGATACATAACCCTTGGCAAGACACCTCAATGTGCATCCTTTCACAAGATGAAAAATACCCCATTAATGAAAGGAAAACTTACTGGGGTTGAGCATACCACAGAATATCAGGACAGAGTGGTCCTTCCCAATACTGAATAGCGCTTTGTCCCTCCTTCAATAGGAATTCAGAAGCAATTGAAGGAGATGGTTATCCTCCCTAATAATATAGCAATGAAAGCCAAATAGAAGCAACCACATTAATGAACGCCATACAAGCAACCTTTCTCCAGTATAATGGAAAATATAGCACAGCAACAATTTTACAGAACCAATAACTTTTCTGGGAGGCATCAGCCTTCTGTCTCTTCACTTTTAAAACAATCAGTCATGTGAAGACAGAATTTCAGAATTTTGTGATGACTGGGAAATGAGAGTTTATGGCAGGAATAAAGCCATTTGTCTCCACCATCCCAGTATCTGATAGTGCTACAAAGGAAGGGGCAACATTTGTCCTCCCTTATGAGATGAAAAAGCTCCCATTGAACTTGGCTACCCAGCAATTTGGAACCCCTATGAAAAAAATCTCAGGACAGCCAAGGTTCAATTTTCTGCTAGCCTCCAGCTATTAGAGAGCTTCCAATATCTTCCATAACCATGTTCACTACAGTGGCCAAAACAATGTGGACCCTATTGGGGGAGTGTCGTATTAAGGCTTGAAAGGAAGCATTGGTGTGCTCCAACATTTCGCTCCCAAATGTAACCTCCCTATTGCTTTCCTCCCCTATCTGTTGGGAACTTTTTTGAAGAGTCTGTTGTTGCGCAACTCATTGAATGAGCCCAACAACAGAAATGCATAATATATAGTTTTCTTGAAAAAGGGGAATCTGGGAAACAATTCCCTTAAGAGTTGTTTCTTCCTTGGCCTAAGAAAGTTTGGTGTGAATACCAGCCTCCAGTCACTACTAAAGGACCCATCCGACAACAGAAGAAAGGACGACAATACCATCAGCATCCCTTTCAAAGCAAACAAGACACTCCTACCAGGGAAAAGAAAAATCAACTCCTTGACTGTGTATTACAAGGAAGGGAAAAGGTACATCCCCATATGACTTGCATGGTTGCAGTTGTCTTCTACAGCATAACATG
This sequence comes from Macrobrachium rosenbergii, assembly GCF_040412425.1. Classification (NCBI taxonomy): domain Eukaryota; kingdom Metazoa; phylum Arthropoda; class Malacostraca; order Decapoda; family Palaemonidae; genus Macrobrachium; species Macrobrachium rosenbergii. Next base: position 20,318,392 of record NC_089779.1, read on the forward strand.
CAGTGGAAGTCCTCCCCTTGGGGAAAGCAGTATAATTCTCAATGGGCTAGGGTAGAGATACTCTCATCCTCACTCTCCAAAGTAGTTTTTTCCAAAATTCATTCTCCCTTAAAAGGGGGGCCATAGAGAAAGATGGATTTATTTAAGAAGCATTCCTCTGAATGAAGGGAAATCCTTCACCCATCAAATTTGAACAAACATATTGTTTGAATAAATTTTCATATACAGTACACAGTACTGTAACTGTTTTATGGGAGCTCAGGAATGAAGGATTTTAACTGGTGGCCTACCTAGATGATTGGCTAATCTGAGGAGCTACCAGAGAAGAGTGCAATCAAAACCTGAGCTTGGTAGTCAACAGACTCCAGTCAAAAGGTTTCTTAACAGGAACAAGTCCCACCTAACATCCAGCAGACTTTTTCTGAGGCTGGGACTTTGCTGGGCTACTGTTTGCAGCCAGCTCTCTCTTCCCTAGGCACTCAAACCAGAATAAGGAAGGACCTATAAGTTTCCTTGCAAAGCCCAGCTTTTCTAGACAACAATTGGAATTTAGTCTGGGCCTGTTACAGTTTGGGTCCGTAGTAGATCTAATCCTGAGATTGTGACTGTAGGATTTAACAGTCTGGCTCTTACATGCCACGAAAAGGCTTTATGATTGCCTTCATCTGAGTTTGGGAAGATACTCCGTCAGTGGACCTGGAAGGGGTCTCTGGCAAACAGACCAACCTGGCTCCACCATTCATACGAGCAATAATACATACGGATGACTTCTTGACAGGTTGGGGAGGGCATTGGGAGGATTGTCAGTTAGGGGGAAGATGGTCACATACCAGCTTCCAGGGGCCATCTTTCCTTCTCAGAAGATTTAAACCTCCAACAGGGACTCACATTTTGTTGGTTCTAGACAGTTTGAATGCACTGTCTTATATCAAGAGGTTAGGCTCATGCTGAGCTCATCTCAAGTCAGTAATTGCTAACATGCTTCCACAGTCCAGAAGCAGACCAGTTTGCCACATGCAAGAACAATCATCTTCCAGTGTATGTGTTGCTGAACCTGGACATTCAGCAATAGCAAGAGATGCATTCCTACAAGACTGGAACAAATGGAGGAAGATATACCTTTATCCTTCATTGTCCCAGATTTCTAAAGCTTTGAACAATCTACTAGCTTTCAATGGAAGCGCTTGCCCAATAGCCCTGAATTAGTCAAACAGTCATTGGTTCCTTATTTCTTAAACAAGAGGCAAAAGAATAGATTCCATTGCCGTCCTTTGTTCTGTCCCAGAATGAAGTTGTCTACGCATCCTCCCTTCTGAGCCATGACCTTCACATGAAATTTTAAATTTAGTCTCCTGTGAAGATTATTTGCCCAACATTACTAGGTACCTAGTACAAAAACTATGAACTTCATCTATCCAACATACCAGTCTGTACGGAAAATGTGGTTAGATTACCTCCATACTGAGAGCCCAGTTTAAATCTGTCAAAACAGTTTTACATTTTATTATCTTTTGAGGTCAAGCACCTTGCTATTTCAACAATCATGGCACATAAGGCTGCATTGGCAGAACCCTTGCCTTATGATTTGGAATTGATTCTTATATATAGAAATTGATAATTCCATTCTCCAGTCTTTTACATTGCAAAGGTCAGCTCCTGCAAGGTTTCCCATTACCTGGTCCTTGAATAAGGTTCTTAGACTCTTGTCATCCTCTCAATTCATGGGCCCAATACATCTACAACATACATGCTGCAAAAGACAGTCTTCTTGACTGCTTTGGCATCATGAGCTCAGATTAGCTTACTGGGCTCTCTTAGATAAGGATAACATTTCACCACTCATACACCTAGTTGTCATTTGTTGTTGTCTCCTGGCCAAGAAAGAGGACCTTTTTAAAGGGAAAATCCCCTTTTCTGAAAAGGGAACTCAGTATTTCATATAAAAAAAATTATGCCTGGTTCAAGCACTTGAGGTTTACCTAGATGTCACATGAAACACCCCAGATGGTCCTATTTTTCCTACACCTTAGCACATATTCTCTCTACATGGGCTGAGAATTATTTTAGTGGCCCTCATTAAAAAGGCAGACCCTCACTCCTTTCCTAAGTCACATGACATCCAAAAGGTGAGTACATTGTTAACTTTCTTCAGAAATCTTTCCTTCGAAGAAGTCTTCGAGTGTACGGAGTGGTTATTAGAGACAGTTTTCCTGAACTGGTGAAGGTACAATAATCCTGCAGCCAGACCTGACATAATTAGGTAAGTCACTGTAGAACCACAATGGATAATACATTTATAAGTTCATTTGTCTACTGTTCTTTATTGCCAGACCCGAATGGGTATCCAGAATAAAGAAAACAGCTGATAACCTGTGACTTTATCTTGAATAAAAAATTCCTAAAACACTATTGCCATGAGAATGGTGGTCATGCTGAGATATTGCTGGGGAAGGTGCATTAATCCCACAGCCAAACAGACATAATTAGAAAAACCACCTTCAAACCACAAAGAATAATGCATATATTGGTTCTTGTGTTCTTTCCTGTTCTTTATTGCCAAACCCTACAGGTATCTGGAATAATGAAAGTGGTTAATAACCCATCACTATACCTCGGACCAAAAATTAATCTGGGTTGTTGGGATTTATTTGTTACAAGCTAAGCCATTTTGTGTTACCTGTCAATTTCTTTTATAAGCTCCTTTCAGGATAAACAGTGGCTACACTATCAAAATACAAGTTTTGACTATTTTTGATACCCACTGTGAGTCCTCAAACCTACACACTTTCCCTGACGAAAAGGCATAGGACTGGGGTGAACATTTATTTTGCACAGACCTGGTGTAATTTGTAAGTGGAACAAATGAAATATAACACAGTATGGTAACAACTAATAAGAAAATTGCTGTATAAAAATACATTAATGGTGATAAAACCATGGAAGGCTGTGGGTAAACACCGGTAGTCTACCTACCTACAAAATGTGTTTGTTTATAAGGCAAACAGAAAAAGGGGTTCACTTTTTTCATACAGAATATTTTGTTACAAATGTGGTAAAATAAGGTGGATAACTGCCTTTTACCAAAAGTTTTCATTTTAAAGTATGATTATTGTTGTTCATAAGTATACCGAGTGTTTATGGTTATGCAGTGTTGACAAGGTAGGGGGGGAGTAAGGGTACAGAGTTGCCATTTTACTCCAGTAGACTTTTTTACTTGCCTTTATCTGGATTTTGCCCTTATCCAACAAGGCCTTGACTCTGTTAATCCAGATAAATGTACAGATTACTGTAATTTTTCTAGCAACAGGGCTCCATTTTGTCACATTAAGAACCTGTTAGACAATGAGATGGAGTGGAAAAGTTTCAAATTCTAAAAAATGCATGCTATTTATATGATTAAAATGTAGTAAGGTCTCAGGAGTCAATCCTGCACAGAAGGACCTGGAATTGTTTCTTTCAACACAAAAACACACCAGAAAACTTATGTTCTGCAGTAAGAAAAACAGTTCAAGGTTTTGTATTCTGCCGGGGTTAAGCACATCTGCTGACAGTTTCCCTAACAAGACGGCAAAGAGACTTCAGAACCTCGCTCTTTATGTATGTATCAGTGCTTCCTAGAAGTGACGGAAGAAAAAAAAGGTCCATTTTACTCAAACAGTAACAAATCTCTTGAAAGTGTTGTCAAGATTAGCAGTCTAAAAGAAAATATAATAATATAGGTACAAGTAATTTTCTTCTGCAAGCAATTTGGCATGGTTGATCATCAATATCAGCAACTGGCATCATCTGCATCTAAATTCTCTCTCTCACCACTCACTTCCCTGCCTTGTTTGGGGATCAGCTCTCTCCAACTGCTGTCACCAGCTCATTTTCATTACATCCCTATGGAAATCAACCTGCCTGATACCTGTTCAGTGATGACTTGGCTTGATGGAGATGGCCAATAAAGCTGTGGATCCTTTTACATATTCACGGTGTTTTGCGTTTTTATAATGCAGTACATACAAGGTTTTCTGCACAAAGGTTATATAGCAAAAACAATCTTCTTGTGTATGTGATTATTTTTTGAGTGCAGCTTGGCACAGTATAATGATTTCGAGTTGCAGAATATCCCAAAGGGGAAAATAGATGAAGCAGACTGGAGCTCATATGAAAGATTAACACACACTGAAAAGAATTCCAAGGACTTCCATTCCCCAATTCAAGCTTATCAGCACTTCACTAAAGTAGTACTAGATAGCGCAAAAAATGTATAGCTAGAACTACAAGTTTGTCACAGCATCCAGCTGTACCTTGGTGGAATCAGAAATGCACACTTGCTAGGAGAGTCACTAGAACATGCTTCTGTAGATATTTAAGATCACCCTGTGTGGCAAACAAAATAGCATATGTCACAGCCTGTGCAAAGCAAAAAAGAACAATGAATAAGGCTAAAAGACTATCATGGATAAAATACATCTCGGAGGTTTCAGCAAAAACTCCATCTAGCCAGATCTGTAATAAGATCAGGAAAGTGCAAGACAAATTTACTCCAAACCCCCTGGGAAATTAATATATATCTGATTCTAAAGAAGTGGTGATGCTTGGCAAGAACTTTGCCACAGTATCTAGTGCAACACAGTACTGTACTCTATTGAATTTCAAATACAGTGGTACCTCGGTTTCCGACGCTAATCCGTTCTAGAAGGAATGTCGAGATTCGATTTTGTAAATTCGAATTAATTTCGACCATAAGAAATAACTGAAAATGGATTAATCCGTTCCTGACCACCAGTCACTACTCCAACCTTGTCTTTTTATACAAAACACTACACACATTACAATTAAATAAGTTCAGAGTTAAATAACTTACCTTATTAGAAGTCTTCTTACAGTTTTAAATGCATACTGTATCAAAAAAATTGGCCTACCAGTGGTAGACTGAGCGCTGCAGGCTAGGCTAGGCAGCCCATATGCACTCCAGAATGTACTGTAACGGGTACGCACAAAAACTGTTGTTAATGATAAATACAATGAAAAACAAGCCTGGTCATTACATTAAATTAATAAAACAATATTAAAAATAAGCCGAATGTACTGTAGAGCTGTTATAAAAATTAAGAAAAACGTCTCAAGTTACGTCGGCATCGGCAGCTTGTGGCAAGCGCGAATGTAAACAAACCAGAGCGCCATCCTGGTGGCGTATCGCGGTACTACTGTAATTACATAAACATTGTGTACGTTCAGGATTGTATTAATTTATGGTAAATTTCATTCAGAGTCTACTGTAAGTGCTTTTAAATGTGCGTGGGAAGAACGCCACCAACAACGCCAACTAGCGGCGGCGTTACCGAAACACTTTTGTTTACAAACATCATATGTTTCATCAACGGTCGGATCGCGTCGGGTCGGATTCGGTTTGTTGTTCGGGAACGGCGCAAAGTTTACTCGGCATTTCGTGTCGGAATCCGATTTTGTCGAGTTTCGGTACGGTCGGAGACCGGGGTTCCACTGTAATCTGTAATTCCACATCAGTAGTTCAACCTCAATCCAATAATAGCGGCTTTCAATGGACAAGATGCTAAATGTTTTAGCCAACTCGTCATCAACATCCCCTGGGGAGGATGATATTAGGTGTGAAGTGTTAAAGCATCTTCCAGAGACTAGTAGGGTCTTTCTCTTGGATACTCTTGACGATCGTTGGAAATTCCATACCTCTCCGAAGTCTTGGAAGAAGTCAGTTGTAGTTCCTAGTCTTAAGCCTAGCAAGAACCAAGAACTTACTCAGAGTTACAAGTCTATAACTCTTACAAGCTGTGTATATAAGTTATTTAAAAGAATGGTGAATAACAGATTGGCCTGGTATTTGGAAACAAAATCTTTTACCCAATAGGCAACTTGGATTCAGAAAGAACAGAAGTACTTTACACCCACTTGGAGGGATGGTATTCTGAAGCTGGAGGCAGTATGTATTATTTCATTAAGGACTTTCTATAACATCACGACCTAAAAGTTCACACTGAATCAGCATTTTCCTCTCTTATATACAAGAAGGTGTTCCACAAGGCAGCATGCTAAGTATTACCTTATTTGCAATAGCAATCAACAGTTTAATGGATCATCAACCAGCTGGGTGCAAAGGATCATTATTTGTAATGTAGATGACTTTGTTATCTACTACAGTAGATCTACTGCTGCAGAAGCCTGCAGGAAGGTTCAGACTGTAATAAACACAGGTTCAAAGTGGGCATATGGAAGGGGACTTGAGTTTTTACCTCAAAAAAAAAAATGCCGTCAGATACACATGAACTAGGAAAAGAAGAAAAGATACCAACCCTCTTGTAAAAAGACAATACTTTACCATTTGAAGGTACATAAGGTTAAATTTCTTTGGGTGATATTGGTTAAGAAACTTACCTTTAGTCCTCATGACCTCAACAAAAAGGTTAAACAGTCACTGAATATATTGAAGGTGATATCATATTTTGATTGGGGTGCAGACTGAAAAACTCTGCTTAGGATTTATACATCTTTATGTTGAACCAAATTAGATTGTGCCTGTCAAATTTATGGATCTGCCTGTAAAACTAAGTTTGAAAAATTAGATGTAGTACATAACTTGGGACTATAGATATGTACAGGGGCATACAGCACTTCCCCTGTAGCCAGTATATATGTGGACTTGGGCTTACCCCTCTTTCAATCTGAAGGGAAGAGTTAAGTTTACAGTAGATATTCAAATCCTTAACTTCTAACAACGATCCCAATTATAAGTTCAGTATGTGAAAACCCCAGCAGCTCGGGCAGCAAACAGACCTTAACTACCCATACCTCTGGAGGTAAGACTAGAAACAGAAAGCAGAGATGTCATAATGACAACACCAATAGCACAGGTTGCATACCCTGAATCTCCAGCATGGTGCCATTCACCTGTTGAAGTATGCCCAGCTGTGGGAAGGAAAAAGTATATTTCCAATGAAGTAATTAAAGCAAATTTCTCCAGTATTCCCCCCAACACTAAGGGCAGAGCATAGACAGTATACTGATGGCAAGTCAGAAGATGGAATTGGTTGTGCAGTAGTAACAAGAAACAATGTAATCAAGAAGAAATTACCCTCCTTCCTGTTTGACATTCACAGCTGAATTGTATGCTGTGCTTGAAGCTGTAAAATATGTTTTTAATACAGGAAAGATTGGTGAGAGTTTTATCATATTCTGCCTCAAGTAGTCTTTTATCCTCATTAAAACAGGTGATGCTCTTTTACCACCCAGTACAAGAGCAGGATTGGCTGGTCCTCTTGTACTTCCCCAAGTGTATACAGTAAGGGTGAGCTTTTGTTGGGTACACGTTCATGTGGGTGGGTACAGATGGGAATCACAGCACACAAGGCAGCTAAAACAGTCAGCAGGATTAAAAAATCAGGCACTCAAAAACCTCCCATACTCTGATTTAAAAAAAAAAATGATCCATTTTTATATGTATCAGTAGGAAGTGGCAAATTTGTTAAGATAACATAATAGGTAATATAAAGCTGAAGGCCATTCAACCTTCAGTTAAGTGACGGCAGTCATAAAATCATCTAGACCAGGGAACTACTATCATTTTAACATGGCAGCATATAGGACATAGGCATGTTGTGCATAGATACTTAATGCAAGTTGGAGAAGGGAGACAGGCGCCAATCTGCAGCTCCTGTCGAGAAGTTTTAACAGTATAGTATTTTTAAATGATTGCCCACTTTTATAACCCAAGAAAGAAGAACTACCTCACTGTATGTCAGGTCTATGAGTGAGGTACTTGATAATAACTGCAATGTCAAATTAATGTTGTTTTTAAACAAAATTAACTTTTATTTTAGAATTTAGCTTTTTTACCAGATTTTACTTATTAGTTTTTAAAGACTATTATGTTTTTTTTATTTTTTTATCTTAATTTATAGTTTTGCATGAGCTTTAGCTAAGCTTACAATATTAGATTTTAAGAGCTGAATAGTCTTACTTGCCCCAGTGCTTGGCATGTATGCCTAAAATCTATAAATCAGTCCAGCTCTGCCTGTTTGGCCTTGGCCACTCCTGCACCTGTTGACCTGGTGCTAGCTCTACCTGTGCTGCTGTTTACTTAACCCAGCTCATGTCTTTTTTTTTTTTAGGCTATCCCAGCGTAAGATAACAATCCACCCTTGTGCAGTTCAGTAGATTTTCTCTTCCATGTCTAGGGAGATTCTGGACATCTTTCTCAGGGTTTTGCCTTGGCTGTATTTACCAAGCTGCTTTTTGCTACTGCTATGGCTGCTGTTCCCACTATATTTTTTTGTGAATTTTGTGCTAATTGTTCCCGTTATGCCTACTGTGTTTAAAGTTGCTGCTGCTGCTGCTCCTTTCCCAGCATTATCTTGCTGTGGCTACCAGTTCCTCTAGGCTGCTGCTTTTGCCACACCTCTTGTAACAGTTGTTCCTGCTCCTGCTGTGACTACTGCCCCCTTGTGCTTGCTGCACTGGGTGCTCCTGGTATCCCTACTGCACTGGAAGTTACTACTACTGTACTGCTGTAACAGCTGATTCTGCCACACCTATTATGCTAATTATTCCATCTATTGCCTCTGTGGCTGCAGTTCTTGTTATCAGTGACGGCTAATATTGCTGTGACTACTGTTCTACCACACCTGCTGTGACAATTGCTCCTCCTATGTCTTCTGTGGCTACAGTTGCTATTATGCCCACTGCGTAAGTGGTCAGTGCTCCTACTGTGGCTACTGCCCTTTGAGCCTGCTGTACTGGTTGCTCCTGGTATGTAGGATGTGCCCATTGTTCTTGCCATGCCTTCTGCAGCTGTACTGGTTCCTTTTATGCCCACTGTCAGTAGTTGCTGCTCTTGCTGTGCCAATGGCTGCATATCCTATTATAACCACTGTGTTAGCAATTCCTACTCCTCTTTGCCATCATAATCCTGCTGTGGCTGTTGCCCTTCTAGCCTGCCGCATTGGTTGCTCTTGGTATGTCTGCTGTGCAGGCAGTTGTTATGAGTGCTGTTTCTGCCATAATTGCTGTGCCAATTGTTTCTATTATATCTTCTGCAGCTGCAATTTCTCTCATGCCCACTGCACTGTCAGTGGTTGCTTCTCCTAATGGGGATACTGTTCCCTTTGTGCCTGCTGTATTTCTTGCTCCTGGTATGCCTGTGGGGCTGGCATTTACTGTGACTGCTGTTTCTGTCACACTGGCTGAGCCAATTATTTCTGCTATTTCTTTTGTGACTGCAGTTCCTGTTTTGTCCATTCTGCCGCTAGTGCTCTGTCTCCTGCCCTCCCTCCTTGTGTGCTGGCTGCACTGGTTGCTCCTGGTATGCATGCCATGCTGGCAGTTACTCATCCAAATATTTCTGCCACACCTGCTGTTTCTGCTGTGCCCACTGTCTGTGGTTGCTGCTCCTGCTTTTGATACTGCCTTCTTTGTGCCAGCTCCTGTTATGCCCGCTGTGCTGGCAGTTGCTGTTGTTGCTCTCTGCCATACTTGGACATCCACACTTATCCTGGTATGTCTTTTATGACAGCAATTCCTGTTATGTCCAATGCCAGTGGGTACTGCTCCTGCTGTGACTGCTGGCCCTTTGCCTGCTGTATTGGTTGCTCCTGATATGTTTGCTGTACCATTTCTCCCATACTACTGTGGATGCTGTTCCTTCTCTGACTCTGTGACTGGGGATGCTACTTCTGCTGTGACTACTGTTTTGCCATGCTGGCTGTTACCACTATGCCTGCCATATCTAATATGCAAGCTATGCCTGCTGTTCCCACCACACAAGCATAACCTCACTATGACACTGAAGGATCTCCCTGCTGCTTCTGAGCCAGTAGGTAATGTTATACTTGTGCTCAAAGCTGTGACTACTCCTGTGGCACTGCCACCTACTACAGTTGCTGCTGAGCCTTCAACTTTTGTTACATAGTTATTGTAAAACACCAAACTGACTAGTAACAGTTTATGAAGGTTGTTTTCTCCTGTGAGTCCTACTCCAGCAAGAAATTCAAGCTCTTTACAGATGGGTGATCAATGGTTGTGACTGCTGCAGATACACACAAAAGTCCTTCGCCTTTATGCTGTACCCAGGTGTTCACATCCTACATTTTTTTGCTGATGTAGTTTAACAGAAAGCATAGACTTCGGACATGAGGGTGAAAAGAGCACAAAACTAATGTGATTAATCATACTGCTACAAAAAAAGTCTCGTCCAGCCAGCAGTTCAACAAACTTTCCTGTCTGCTAAGAAAGAACAAGTGTCAAAGATCACGTTACAATGCCTCTCACCATCTCTGTCTCCCTTGCCTCCTCAAAAGCTTTATGATCTAGCTTTTTCCTCCAGATGAAGCACTTAAGTGTTCTGGCTTTGTGTTCAGCCACAGGATTCCAAGAATATCAATATGAAGACCTTTGGGCAAGCACTGTGTTGTGGTGGAAGGACAAGCTCTGGAGGAGTTGAAACATTTTTCAGTATGTTGGGGACACAGAGGACAGCCAAGCAAGTAATGAGAAGGGGGTAAAAATCGAGTACTGTAGCAACAGCCTAAATGAAATGGAGAGATTTCTAAAATACTGTAAATAAAAGTGAAGAGCAAAAACTGATGCAGCAAGAAATGGGCACTGTTGAAAGGATGTTTCTAAGTAGCTTGAAAAAACAGGTTTTGACATAGGGAAAACCTATTTTTGGTAGTCGCTGTTGAGTCCTCAAAGGAGTTACCTTCCATGGTCTACCAGAGCTCCATGGTGACCAAACTAATATCAAAGAATTCTCTTCTAATTTAGTTGGTCTTTTGGCCAGGTATTGTGTTGTAATGATTAACATTATAACACATGATGGAGTATATAATGGACTCAAAGATAAGAGGGCACTTTCCCTTATCTTCAGCGAAGCTGAACCCAGTTTTTCCAATGTCAATTAATGATTCAAGGTTGAAAGGCTCTACGAAGCTCATATCAAAACTGAGAAAGTTACAAGAGATGTGGTGCCCTGCGAGCGGAAAACAGAACAAGATATGTTGAAATGGTTTGAACAAAGAGTGAGAAGAGATGAGCAGCAAGTTAGAGAAGAACTGCCATAATAAGAAAATTACATTTTTGTAATAAAATAAAGTTTTATATATACTTACCAAGTAACTGCATAGTTATTCGTTTCTAACTATCGTGGCAGCTTAAATTTTGAAATTCGCAGTAGCACTTCTATTGCTTTGATGTAGGTAGCTCGCCCTGCCCACTTTTGGGGAAGGGAACAATAGGCACAACACAGCTGAAGAGAGCAATCTGTTTTTGTCCTATGTCCATGAGAGAAGAGGCAGGGATCTGATCATGTAGTTACTTGGTAGGTACAATATATATAAAACTTTATTTCATTATAAAAGTACAGTATATATAAAACTATTTGATTATAAAATGTCATTTTCATATAAGTAACTTACCAAGTAAATACATACCTAAATCCCACACTGACAGGAGGTGGGATACATGGACATAGAGTATACTGTACTACTCAAAAAAAATCAATAATGGAGATAAATTTGAAATAGAAAGGTAGCTAGTGGTGAAATGCTTGTTGTAACATTACCTAGTGAGAGCTACAAGATACTGCCTCTGGTCGGTGCTCATCTCAACCTGTAGTGGCGTGGCGGTAAAGCCATGGGGCGCCTCTACTTCAGTGGGAGATTTGCAGCCGAGGAGTACCGATGGCTGCCAAAGCATTTCAATATAAAAACAAGTGCCCTTGCCCTGGGCACAGTACCACAAAAAACAACCAGATAACTCTGTTACCTACACATCACATAAAATAAAATAAAATAACCACTGCCCATCTATTAAAACACGACTGGCGGGTACTCCATGTACACAGTACCCCCTGGCTTCCCAAAACTCGACAACCTGCATCAAGGCGAGGAGATAAGAGAAATAGAAGGAATACCTCCTATCCTTCGTCTCTCAATACCATGCCAGCCACGGATAACAGACCTAAGGTACAGCACTGCAGTTTTTGTATACTGTCTCTACATCACGTAAATAATGATTAGCAAACACTGAATTACACCTCCAATAGGTGGATTGAAGGATCGTACATATCAATAAGTTTCCAAGTGTGACTCGGAGATTACATCATTTAAGAAGGAAGCCAAAGCATTCTTGGACAGTGGACGGGAGAGGTTCTTGACCGAGCACCAGAGGTTATGAGAGGGGCCTCTGATCCTCTTAGCCCTCTCGAGATAATGCTTTAATGCTCTTACTGGACATAGAGCTCTCTCTTGGTCTGTTGGTCCAAGGATGTCTGTCAAGTTCTTGATAGTGAACAAACAGGACCAGGGATTGGACGGAGTTTCGTTCTTAGCTAAAAACCTGAGAATGAACGAGCAGGCAGCATCTCCCTGTGAAAATCCAACTTTCTTATCAAAGCCCTGCAGTTCACTAATCCTCTTGGCCATAGCCAAAGCAAGCAGAAAAAGGGTTTTTCTAGTTAAATCCCTGAGAGATAAGGAGTGAAGGGGCTCAAATGGAGGGCCCGAACGCCATTTAAGGACAACATCTAGGTTCCCAGATACCGAAGTTGTTTTCTCTTGCTTTGAAGTGTCCAAAGACTTAATTAGATCACTCATGTCTTAACTTGCAGAAATCCACACCGCTATGTCTAAAAACTGAATTTAGCATAGCTCTGTAACCTCTGATAGGGGATGTAGCTAAACCTCAAGAAGACCTCAGGAAGAGCAGAAAGTCTGCAATTGTGCTGGAGAGGTTTTAGAAGAAGAAACGTCATGCCTTTGACACCAGCTGCAGAAGACTGGCCACTTGGCCTGGTAAACCTTAGAGGAAGACTGACGTCTACACTTTGCATTCGCCTCTGCAGCTGGTCTTGAAAAGCCTTTTGCTCTGACAACTTTCTGACAGTCTGAAGCCTGTCAGAGCATGAGCGGATAAGCCTTTGTGGAAACAACGAAAGTGTGGCTGTTTGAGAAAACTTCATCTCTGTGGCAGAAGTCTTGGGAAGTCCACCAGTGGCCTGAGAAGGTCCGGGAACCACTCCTGCTGAGGTCAAAATGGAGCTACAAGGGTCACTGATGTGCTGCTGTGGGAGAGAAACTTGTTTATGACTTCTCTCACCATGCTGAATGGTGGGAAGGCGTACACGTCCAGGTCCAACCAGTCCTGGACTATTGCATCTGTTGCCCACACCAGAGGTCCAGGGCTGGAGAACAACACAAGGGAAGGCGATGATTCCTCCATATTGCAAACAGGTCTATCAATGGCCTTCCCCACCATTTCCACAGGTTGGTGCACACCTGCAGATTCAGTGTCCATTCCATAAGTAGAACCTGTCTGCAGCGACTTAACTCGTCCCGCTAGGATGTTTAATTTGCCCTGGATGAAGAGTGTGACAATCCTGGTGTGATTGCCCTGAGCCCAAAGGAGGAGATCCTTGGCCACTTCATCACGGGAGAAGGAGTGAGTACCTCCCTGGTTCTTGATATAAGCTTGTGCGGTCATATTGCCCGCATGGACCACGACTGTTTTGTTGAATGTGGCTGCTGCAAAAAACTGGAGGGCCAAATGCACTGCCTTCAGCTCCTTCACACTGATGTGGAGCTTTCTCTCATCCTGAGACCATATCCCTGAAACTTCCATATTCTCTAGAAGAGCACCCCAACCCAGATCCGATGCACCTGAGTATAAGGTTAGGTTGGGACTCAGAGGATGCAGCGACTTCCCTAAGGAAAACCTTCCTTCAGCGAGCCACCACTGAAGGTCCTCCTTGATCTCGGGTGTGATGGGAAAAACGAATGAGTCCGGAAGGGTCTTCCAGTCCCAACTGGCCTTTTGGAAAAATTGTAATACTCTTGTATGGGGTCTTCCTACAGATACGAACTTCTTGATGAATGAGAGAGTGCCCAGTAGACTCATCCATTCATTGGCCGAGCAGGATGGGAGAGAGAGGAAGTTTAGTACTTTCCAGAGGCAGGATTGGACTCTTTTGTGGGATGGAAAAGCCCAAAAAATCAGTCTCAATCCTCATTCCTAAATAGAGAATTGACTGAGGCGGGACTAACTGTGACTTCTTCAGGTTGATTGAAAGGCCCAATTCTTGGGCAAAGAGAAGTGTCTTCTGAAGGTCCTCCGTGCATCTTGCTCTTGAAGGGGAGTGCAGGAGCCAATCATCCAAATACAGTAAACCCACTATATTCGTGGGGGTTGCATACCACATTCCCCCGCTAATAGCTTAAACCCAGGAATACTTAGAATACTTCTAAAAACACTTAGAACTGCCTATTTTGATAGTTCAAACACACATAAGAAAACTAAAAATACTTATACAGGTATTATCCTACTTAAGACAGGGTTAGGTTCCAAAAAAAAACCATTGTTTGTAGGAAAAAATGAATCTCGTATATAGCCTAGCCTACACTAGGGTATTCAATACCATGTATACATATATGGTAGCCTAGCCTACACTGTAAAGTCCATACATACACAGTACAGCATAGTAATTATTAATATCAGCTAATTCTGGAGGTTCATGCAGAGTGACTTATGATAATTCAATACAAAGAGAAATTGAATAACAAACAAGAATTAGCTTAGCCTACACTATGGTATATCGTATACATACACAGTAGCCTAGCCTACATTATACTGCACTCTATATTCACATATCGCATTATACAAACATCAACATAACGAATTTGCATCTTTTCCATGGATCTTTTAAAATGTTATGCCTTAATTCACTGTATCCAATAATATTGTATATATTCTTATACTGCTTTTGTATTATATAAATTGCGATCAATGTTTTGGTTTAGAAATCAATAATGCGCTAAGTTTATTTTGCTTAACTCAGTTCATAACACTTTTCTTGCTTCTAGTTAGCGTAAATGAATCTCTAGATACTTTATTTATATGGGCAAGTTATTTTTCGTCATATGAAGTGTTTTTAAGTCAAAATATAACTTAGACACGTCTCGTTGTGAAATTAATTTAGCTATTTTTTCATTAATAAATAAGTCGATGAAGTTGGTCTTTCGGGGCGTTCGTTTGTGTAATCAAGATTCCGTTCGCTATTTTCACTTGAATTCATCATAATACGAGTTTTGTGTATTTATCATTTATCGGAGTAAAAATAACAGTATTGTAATGTGTTGTTTTTACGCCGATAAACGATAAATGTGTAAAAGTCGTATTATGATGAAATCAAGTGAAAATAACGAACAGAATCTTTCATGCCCAGTAGTTTTGATTAAAATACTTTCTCTCTAATTTTAATTACAGTTGAGTTTCATCCATGTTGCTGATGCACGATAATTTATAGTCATTAGCAGCTTGAACATTGTTTTCTCAGCTTCAGCTACAACTTGCAGCTTAAATTTAGCAGTACAGTATATTTCCTTGCCGATCTTGTATCCATACCAAATAAGAGTATACAGTAATGTAAAAATATGTCAGTCCTATTCTACTTAATGTCATTTGCACTATAACTATGGCAACTGTGCATTACCGTATGATGGTTGAAATACAAGCAACATGGCTGTTGTTATCCAATTTGGTGATAAGCATAACAACAGTTTCTCGTTCAGTTGTTTATGGCTGTACACAATTACGCAAGAGTATAACATCACTAACAATACATTTATCATTCTCTTTTTAACTTTTTAACTGGAAGATGGGATAAAGAGATGGAGGAAAAGAAGGTGGTCCATTGTAATTTGTTCTCTCTCGCTGCCTGATTGTACGCTGCTGCCTGCACCAGCGGGAAATTTAAAAATATTTTCTAAACCTTGTCATAGTATTAATTGCTTACCCCATTGCCAAATCGAATTATCATAAGGCGAATTATTGTAACTAGAGAACTACCTGAGTATTTCAACAGTTTTATCACAAAAAGTGTATTTAGTCATGAAAATGTGATGAAAATACAGCAATCAGTGAATATTTCTCAGTGAAAAATACCGTGAATGGGCGAATTTTCAGTGAATAATGCGTATTTATGTTCCATAGAGAAATCCGCGAATAGGTGAGTCTGTGAATCATGAGACCGCAAATACGGGGGTTTACTGCATAGGCAGAAGTTGATCCCCATGAGATGGAGCCACTTCGCCAGAGGGGCGAGAACATGGATGAATACTTGAGGAACTGTAGGGAGGCCAAAGCACAGAGCCCAAACTTGGAGGACTCTGCCCTGGAACATGAACTTTAGGTACTTCCTGGAGTCTGGATGTACTGGGACATGAAAGTATGCATCCTGCATATCAATGGTCACCATCCAATCTCCCTGGCGAATGGATGACAGGACTGAATGATTCGTTTCCATCCTGAATTTTGTTGTCTGAACAAAGAAATTCAGGGCGCTGACGTCCAGGACAGGCCTCCAACCTCCCAATGACTTGGGGACGACAAACAGACGATTGTAGAAACCTTCCGTGCTTGTCTTCCACCACCTCTACAGCTCTCTTCCTGAGCAGGGAAGAGACCCCTTGTGACAGGGCCAAAAACCTCTCCGAGCCTACCGAGTAGGCTGTCAAGCTGATGCGGGAGGACACTAAAGGATGTTTCTCCCTGAACGGGATAGAATAGCCCTCTCTGAGGACTTACAAGACCCATGGCTCTACATCTCTGGCTTCCCATTTGCCTCAAAAAATGGAGATGCCTGGCTCCCACAGGAACAGAGAAGACAGGACCCTCACTTGCGAGAGGAGGGCTTAGCAGGTGACTTCTTGACGGGTCGAGCTGACCAAAGATTTGTGCATAGGCAGGGCTGAAACTTTGTTTTGCCACCTCAAAAGGGCTGCTCTTGAAGTGGGGAGACTGTTATTGCAATAAAGGAGACCGTAGGACCACGTCCCAATTCCTTGGGGCACTTGGTAGACTGTGTCAGCAGAACTTGAGTGGACTTCTTCTGTAACTCTGCTGCTACATGGTCCACTGTAGCACGAGGAAACAAACTAAAGCGGTCCAAGGGCGCAAAAAAGGAGAGTCAAGTTTTGGGAAGGAGTGAACCCTTTTGTGGTAAAAGAACACCATTGCCCCCTTTTCCTGAGAACTCCCACAGTAAATAAGGCAGCCAGTTCTTGGGAGCTATCCCTAATTGATAGCTCTCTAATTGCCTTATCTGCGCATGAGAGGACTCCCAGCCAGTCCAAAGAAAAAGTCTCTTGAAGAGTGGCGCAGTCTTCAATCTTCTTATCTAAGGCATCTACAGTCCAGTCTAAGAAACTGCAGATTTCGAAGACTTTGAATATGTCCTGAACTAAATGGTCCAGTTCTGAAGATGTCGACAAGATCTTGGCAGAGGAAAAACACTGACCTACGCATGGAATCAATCAAGCTGGAGAAGTCCCCTTGAAAGGAGGCAGAAACTCCCAAGGAAGGAGCTTCCCCAGTGGCATACAAAAGATACCTCCTTTTCAACAGGCGAGAAGGAGGGGTGCAAAACACAGCCTTGCCAAGATCCCTCCTCTCTATCAACCAACCCTCAATCCCAGATAAGGCTTTCTTTGATGAGGAGGAAAGGACCATCTTGGGCAGCCTGGAAGACTGCAGGCTGTTTCATCATAAATGCTGAGCTAGGAGACGTTGGGGTTGCTGGAGTGAAGAAGGTTGGGTAACAAAAATAAAAGTACTTCAAGAGAGATGCATAAGACGAAGGTTGCCCCTGCTCGATGTCTTCGTCATTAGATGAAATACGAGAAGGAACTAAGGCCAATGGATCCTGAGTCACTGTAGGAGGTTTCTGTAGGATCCAAAATACAGCCCAGACGGCGCTGCGGCATCTGGCGTCTGGAATGTGGCACCGAATGCTTGGCAGATGCTGGCGCCAAGTGGACAGATGGACGCACCAACAGAGATGGACGCGCGGGCACAGGAGACCACTCGGACACTGGACACTTGAACACTGGACGCTTAGACGCTCGGATCCCACTGGGTGCTTGGATCCCACTGGGCGCTTGAATCCCGCTAGGAGCTCGGATCCCACCGGGCGGGCACTTGAAATAATTCTTAAAGGAGGAAGCCTGCTTTGGCGCCAAATACTGGCACTCTACCACTGAAGGTGCAGGAGACAAATGACTGGAGCTGTCCCAGAAGCTACTGGTAGGTTTGGGACTCTGCTCCTGTTCTCTGGGCCACTTACAAGGAAGCGGAGAAGTGCGCTCAGCAGTGAATGTATGACTTTTCAATGACCTAGATGCACTAGGAAAGTGCCAACTACATCCATTGCCGGCAATGGAGTCCGAATCACTGAACAACAACGCATGCACTTCCAGCTGGACACCTTTCTGGTGGCTGTCCATGGAGTCCTGGAATCTACATACAACAGGCTCGGCTGAGGGGGCAACTGCCCGTGGGCAAACCCCACTGACCTCCCTTAGACCTCCGGTTTGCCTCCTCCCGGGTTTAGGGGAGTTGGACAGGGACCTTTGTCTAGGAGCATCGGTGGGACGAGTAGTCATCTCCTCCACTGAAACTACACTTGCACTGTGATCACTTGCACTCATCTTGTCCATGAGACCCTTGACTGAAGCCCCAATTTGGACTACAGTATTAACCAAAAGACTGAATTTCTGGTCTATCCTGGCTTCAAGGCTGGCGATGGCATTGGGTTTGGAAGGTTGGGAGTTAGGGAACAGAGTTGCTGGAAAAGTCGGAGGGCTGGTAATGGGGGAAAAATCAGTTAAAAGCATAGAAAGAATGGGTACATCAGGAGAAGAAACCTGGGTAGCAGAACCCCTAGCGTCAACCATCCTGTGAAAAAAAATCAAAACAAAAGCTGCTCAAACAACCAATGATCAGTCGGTGACCGGCAGAAATAAATTGAGCTCTTCAGCTGTGTTGTACCTATTCTTCCTCAAAATTGGCGAGGTGAGTTACCTACACCAAAACAACAGAAGCGCTACCGTGAATTTCAAAATTTAGGCTGCCGCAATAGTTAGAAACTAATAGCTACGTACTGTAGTTACTTGGTAAGTTATTACTTATATAAAAAAGCAAGACAAGCATCAAATAGGAATTAAGGCAGTAAGTGCAAAACACAGAAGACAGTGGAAGGACTTGTTAATAAAAAAAGGTAAAACTTAGTGTAAAAATATTGTTGATGATAATGGATACACAAATACATAACCTGGAAAATTATTAAAAACTTGTACCTTACTGGCTGTCGTTGCCATCCAAAACTACCAAATCCTTCCAGTTTTTCATGATCCTCAGACTGCAACAGATTAGTCAATCCTGATCCAGTGTTTGTGGCCCAAAATACTGTAGTAAAACCAGTTATAAGGACCAGACCATTTAGACCCTTAACTAGTTACACATGACACTGGCATTCAAGCAAAAACAGAATTCCTTTGTTTTCAGAGAAAAGCTCATATAATGCCTCTATGGCAACAAAGGATTCTTCTGTTTACAACTTTAGTGTGTATGTGTAGAAAGCAACACAGACATATACCTCAATGGCACCTGATCTTACCAGGATTATAACTGTAGATTTCTGTATCACGCAGGCAGATAGCATCATCTAAAGCTGCCCAAAGTGATGAAGCAACAGGTGAAAACTCAGAGCGAGCAACCGCCATCATTTGTCTTTCTACAGCTCTCATCACCCACTGGAAGACAAAAACATTAATTTATAGAAGAAAATCTTCATGAGTGATATATGCTTAAAGAAAATGGTAAAAGTAACAAAATTTTAGATAACTTCTATTTAGAAAAAAAAACTACTAAAAAGCCACTGTCTGCCATGTGGAATCAGACTGACCCCAGAAATATTTTTTAATTTTTCATTGAATAATTAAAACTAAACCATCATAGCCTGAGCAACATACTGTACTAAAAATTTACAATTTGCAACTTTGTGAATAATAATAATAAGCTGGAAGCTTTTCCACTCCAGGGAATAATAATAATAATAATAATAATAATAATAATAATAATAATAATAATAATAATATTATAATAATAATTATTATTATTATTTTATTAATTATTATTATTATTATTATTATTATTATTATTATTATTATATTAATTATTATCATTATTATTATTATTATTATTATTATTCAGAAGATGAACCCTACTCATAAGGAACAAGCCCACAAGGGCCACTGACTTGAAATTCAAGCTTCCAAAAAATGTGGTATTCATTAGAAAGAAGTAACAGAAGGTAAAGTAAAGGGAAATACAGAAAGAGGAGATCAGTTATTAGAAAAGCAGAGACGTATATCAATAAATAAATAAAAGTGTAAGTAAATTATCAACATACAAGAGAATTGCCTTAGGTAGTAATGCATTGCATCTTCAATTGAACTTCTGAAGTTGCAATTGCAAGACATCCTCAGGGAGGCTGTCCCACAGTCCTACAGTGTGAGAAATAAAGGACCCTGGAGCTGACAAGTTTGACAGCGGGGCACATTTACTGCATACTGGTGCTGCTGTTCAGCGAATCTTGTTGCTCGTCAAGAAAAGGGGATCAGGAATCAATTGTGTATGTGAAAGATCTCTGTTATAATACACCTTATGAAAAAGTGACAAACACGAGACAATCCGTCAATGGTCCAATTCACAACTGCTACAATTAGGAAATAATGGAAACCTCTCCACCATGAACCACTCTATCTAAAAGAGATAAATCTCTGGCACAAGCAGACATCCACACCAGAGAACAAAGGAAGAACAAATGACCTAAAACAAGTTGCATTCATTTTATTGCTGTAATAAATATATGACGCCTCACGAACAATACCTAACTTTCGTGCGGCATTTGCTAAAACTTTCATTAGATGTTTCTCAAAAGTAAGATGTGTCAAAAGTTACTCCTAGAATAGTTAAGGCTCCAGAACCAATCAGCAGAATCCCAGCCACCTGAAGGGGAGGATGGGGTAGAAAATCTGTACAAGATCTGTTAATCTATAGCAATTTCGTTTAATGGAGATCAGCCTCATACCCATCAACTACGCCATTTACTGATCCAGTACATGTCCCGTTTGAGGCTGAGGGCAGCTTCACTTCTCATAAATGAAGACTTTACTAAACCAACAAGTGTTGCATCATCGGCATACTGAACAATCTTCTCTTCCAGGCTGACAACCATATTACTGTACTTGTATACACTAAAAATAACAGTGGAGCAAGAACACTACCCTGTAGAACTCCAGACATAGGTCTTGGCAGAAATCAGTCTTTCAGTCCTCCATATGGTGTTCTTGGGTTGCATGTTCTCATCATAGATAGTTTGATACCCAATTAAAACATTTTTGATAGCGTAGCTGCTGTTCATCTCAAAAGCAGATACTGTACTCTCAAGGTACCCCTAGGGCTCCATAAGACAGACCAACCAGTCTCAAAAAAATTCTCTTATAGTTAGCCTAAAATCCCTGAATACTTAAAACCCTTCCAAAAACACTTAGAACTGTCTATTTTGATAGCTCAAACACAAAAGAAACTCTAAAAATGCTTACACCTGTATTAACCTACTTACGATGGGATTAGGTTCCAAAAAACCCATCGTTTGTTGGAAAAAATGTATCCCAAATATAGCCTAGCCTACACTAGGGTATTCAGTACCATGTATGCATATATGGTAGCCTAGCCTACACTACAAAGTATACTCTATACATATACGGTGTAATTATTAATATCAGCTAATTCTGGATGTTCATGCAGAGTGACTTATGATAATTCAATACAAAGAGAAACTGAATAACAAACAAGAATTAGCTTAGCCTACACTCAGGTATATCGTATACGTATACGGTAGCCTAGCCTACATTACACTGTACTCTATCCTCATATGTTAATATCGTATTATACAAACACCAACATAACGAATACAGTATGCATCTTTTCCATGAATCTTGTAAAATGTTATGCTTTACTTCTCTGTATCCAGTAATATTGTATACATTCTTATATTGCTTTTGTATCATCAGTTGCGATCATAACAATCAATGTTTTGGTTTGGAAAATGATTACACGGTAAGTTTATTTTGCCGAATTTAACTCAGTTCAGAGCACTTTTCTTGCTTCCAGTTAGCAAGGTTATTTTTCGTTATATATAGTGTTTTCAAGTTGAAATATAACTTAAATATGTCTCGTTGTGAAATTAATTTAGCTATTCTTTTCATTAATAGATGACACTGGCTGTCTGGGAGGCATGTTTGTTTTGTGTAAAAAAATCAAGATTCCATTTGCCATTTTCACTTGATTTCATCATAACATAAGCTTTCCGTATTTATCTTTTATCAGTGTAAAAACAGCAGTAATATGTGTTCTTTCATGCCCAGTAGTTTTGATTAAAATATTTTCTCTCCAATTTTATTTACGGTCGTTGTTAACACACGATAATTTATATCATTAGCAGCTTGAACATTGTCTTTTTAGTTTCAGCTACAACTTGCAGCTTAAATTTAGCAGCATATTTCCTTGCCCATCTTTTATCCATAGCAAATAAGGGTATAATGTAAAAATATATCAGTCTTATTCTACTTAACGTCATTTGTAGCATAACTATGGCAATTGTTTACTACCGTATGATGGTTGAAATACAAGCAAAACAGCCATTGTTATCCGATTCGGTTATAAGCAAAACAACACTTTCTTATTCAGTTGTTTATGGCTATATGCATTTATGCAAGAGTATAAGGTAATTTAGTCTCTCTCACTTCCTGATTCTACTTGAGCACTACTTGGGTACCTGAGTATTTTTAACAGTTTTATCATAAAAAGTGCATTTAGTCATGAAAATTATATGAAAATACTGTAATTTGTGAATATTTCTCAGTGAAAAATACCGCGAATGGGCGAATTTTCCGTGAATAGGCGAATTTTCCGTGAATAATGTGTATATATGTTCTATAGAAAAATCCGCGAATCGGTGAGTCCGTGAATCGTGAGAATGCAAATACGGGGGTTTACTGTAGTGCTCGTTGGTGCAATGATAGAATGTAAAGGACTCAAGACAAGAGACCTCTATCTCTGTCTACAGCGGTTACCTTGGCTCTTCCTTCATCCTTCACACACGTGGCAACAGCACATGTCGGCCATATTCCTCATTACTCACTTGGTCTGTGACAAGGAAAGAAGTCCCAGGGCTTCACTCTTGGATATTTTTCCTAAGGTCTTATTTCGGTCACCATCAAGGAATTCAACTACGAGGAAAGTTAAGGGCATAGGTTTCAAACACATTGAAAAAATTTAGTTCCTTAAAATTTTAACTGGTAGGATTATATTTGTTAAAGAGTAGAGCTGGTGGGTTTCCCACAAGGTGAGAAGTTAGGATCAGGCTGCTAGGCTATGTTAAAGTGCCGTGCTGGTGTTTTTCTTGTGTAACAATGCAACTTTTTAACAATAATGAAATAATATAAGGCAATTTTGTTATTGAAACTCATTAGTCAGTGACTTTTTTAACAATGATAGATAATTTGGACTTACCCAAAAACAGAAATTGTGTTAGCCTAACTTCCTGGTCACAAAATGTAACGTGATAGTAATTAATTCCTAATCATGCTTAACTTCTGAGCCTTGGCGTTTAGTAAAGGCTTTTTTTTCCTTTTCATAATTTGATGATCAATTTACTATTTTACTGTTACATTAGTCAGAAGATAAACCCTATTCATATGAAACAACCCCACAGGAGCCATTGATTAAAAATTTGAGCTTCCAAAGAATATAGTGTTCACTAGGAAGAAGTAAGAGGGGGGAAAGGGGAAATACAGAAAGATCTCGCTTCTGAAAAAAGAAAATAAATTAAATTAATAAATAGATAAAAATGTATTAAAATGCAAGGGGAACAGTATTAGGGTAGTAATGCATTGTATCTTCGCTTGGACTTTTGAAGTTCCAATTGCACGACATCCTCAGGGAGACTGTTCCATAGTCCAACAGTGTGAGGAATAAACGACCTCTGGAACAGACAAGTTTGACAGCAAGACACATTTACTGCATACTGGTACTGCCATTCAGAAAATATGGTTGCTCTTGGCAGGTACAAGAGATCAGGGATCAGTTAAGAATGTGAAAGATCTGTTAAAATAGAACTTATGAAAAACTGACAAACAAGATACCACCTGTAGATGGTCCTAGTCAAAACTGCAAGTATTAGGAAACAGAACCTCTCTATCTAAAAGACATAAATCTCTGGCAGAAGCAAACATCCATGCTAGAGAATAGTATTCTAGCAAAGGAAGGACAAATGCACTGATTTTATCACTGTTATAAATATATGAGGCCTTTTATACCGTGCCCTGTGGAACTCCTGACACAATAGGTCTTGGTTTACTAAAGATTCCATCAACAGCAACATGTTGCTACCTACATGTAAGGAAATCTTGAAGTAAACCTAAAACATGTCCACTCACTCCAAGATTCTGAAGTTTATAAGTGCCTTGTGATTTACTAGATCGAAAGCAACACTAAAATCTATTTCAGTTACTCTACACTCAAAATCCTTATCAAGGTTCTCTTGGAAATGGCATGTCAAATCTGAAAGAGTATCACAGGTACCCGACTGCTTTTGATATGCATATTAACTATCAGCAAACAATCCTTTAGATTCCATATACTTATACAGTGGCTTAAAAATAAGTTTTTTGCAACTCTGGAAAGCACAGGGAGAATAGAAATTGGCAAAATGCCAATTCTGTAAGAATAGGTTCAGGATGACAAGCATCAGGGAGAGGGACATCCTCAGCTGATTGCTTAGCTTCAAAAGCTTGATGAAGCAGTTCAGCTTTTTCATTTGGGCCAGTAATCAGTCTACCATCAGCTGTTAGTAGTGGAGGAATGGAAGATGAGCCTGACCCAAAGATAGATGATTCCAATTAGGTCCACCACAGAAGAGGCTCAGTAATTCCTTCAAGTTTCCTCTTTAAGGAATTATTGTAACTTCTCTCAGCTACATGATAGATTCTATTCACAGCATACTCAACAAAAATGGTGTAAGTTTCATGTGATTGATTTTGTCTCCATGTGCTATATTTAGTTTGTTTGTCATGGTAAGTTCTACATGTATCATCAGACCATGGCTAGTCATTTGTCCTGAATTTAATGACCTTCCTAGGGACATACATTATTAAAATAGCCATCAGCATTTCATTTAGCTTTTTCTTGGGATCTGGATCTGATATAGCATCTGAAATATTACGTGCCTCTGACATGCTTCAATAATGCGATCTCAATGGCGCACTGATTGGAAGTGCCTATATACTCACACACCTTGGACTTCACAAATTGGAACGTCTGTAAATATGAGGTCTAATCTATTATCAGAAATATGTGTGGGCTCCTCAATCAGCTGGACAAAATCGAAGGACACAAAGAACTCAAGAGTAGACCAACCATGTTGATCTGTGGAATTTGAATTAAGCCACTTGCTGTGCCTTGCATTGCAGTCTCCACAAATAATGAAGGAAGCTTCTGAAATCTGTGACTGAGCCATGCTAATCCTCTCCAAGAGACAGTCATATATAATTTAGAATCGTCGATATCTGGATTGTGGTAAACAGCAAATATGTACACAGCGTAGAACTTACTGAAAATCTTAAAACAAAGAATTTCATTACAACTACACTCTTAAGTTTTTTCTGGCTATATATAAGTCGTACGAACTTAGTGCATACAACCATACCCTACGCATGTGGGATGTTATGACTATAAATAAAATATGGGCCACCAAACCATGGGATTAAAAACTGAACCTTTGACTTGCTATTACTTACAAGTGTCTCAGATAAAAACATCAAATCATAGTTACAGGCACGACTCTGGAGATCAAGAAGATTTGACCTTAAACCCCAAATATGTGAGTAAGTACTCTGCAATTTTTCTTACAGTAAAAAGCAGCAGGCCCAGGGTTCAGATCAATGTCTCCCAAAAGAATTAAAATTAACAACGTAAAATTACTAGCAAAACTAGTAAACAGAATCATAACAACAGCAACATAATAAAAATCAACAGAACAATAAACAATAATAATGCAATCAACACCAACAGTATTTACATTATTTACAAAAATTACGTTGAAAGCATAGATAAACCCAACCAAATGTCATTCAGAAAACAATCAATCCGACAATACCAGTCACTATGGAGAGTGCATTTAGATTACCTCCAAGCTGAGAGCCAATTTAAATCTCTCTTGAAATGGTTCTACATTTTCTTATAGATCTTTTTGAGGACAAGTGCCTTGCTATTATATCATGGCATACAAGGCAGTATTGTCAGAACCCTTGCTTTATGGTCTTGGAGCTAATTCTAATATAGAAATTGTTACTTCCCTTTTCTGGTCTTTTGCATTGCAGAGACTGGCTCCTGCAAGGTTTCCCATTACCTGGTCCCTGAATAAGGTTCTTAAGACTCCTATCTTTCCTCAATTTAGTGGGCCCAATACAACTACGATTCATATGCTCCAAAATGCAGTATTCCTGACTGCTTTGGCATCAGGAGCTTGGATTAGTGAACTGGCCTCTCTTAGACAACTGGGCTCTCTTAGACAGAGATGTTACATCACTTATACATCTAGCCATCATTTACTATTGTCTCCTGGCCCATCATTCCTGCCAAGATTAAGAACCATTACACAAGAAAATCCCCTACTCTGATAAAGGAACTCAGTATTTCAGATAAAACATTATGCCCAGTTCAGGCACTCAAGGGTTACCTACATGTCACGGCAAACATACCAGAATGGTCCACTTTTCCTACACCCTAGCACAAACAAGCCACTCTCTCTACATGTGTTGAGAATTATTTTAGTGTCCCCCATTAAAAAGGCAGAAACTCACTCTTTACCTAAGTCACATAACATCCGGAAAGTAAGTACATTGTTGGCTTTCTCTGAAAATGTTTCTTTCGAAGAAGTCTCCAAGTGTACAGGGTGGTTATCCGAGGCAGTATTCCTGAAACACTATTGCCATGAGCTCAAGCAGATTCAAATACACTTTGTGTCAGTAGGTGGTGTGGTGAGTCTTTGCTCCATAGGCACTTTAGTAGAAAACCAGGGGCCTTCTTGATGTGGTGGTCATACTGAGATATTCCTGGGAAAGGCACAATAATCCTGCAGCTGGACCCAGTGTAAGTATTTAAGTAAGTCACCTTAGAACTGGAGGTAATAATACATATACTGTATAGGGTTTTGTGTCGTTTCCTGTTCTTTGTTGCCAAACCCTCCTGGGTCTCTGGAATAAAGAATAGCACCGATAACTTGTGATTTCACCGTGGACCGAAATTTTATATGGGTTGTTGGGACTTATTTATTAGGAGCTAAGCCATTTTGTCACCTGTCAAATTCTTTCGTAAGCTCCTTTTGAGGACAAACAGTGGCTACGCCATCATAAAAACAGGTTTTGACACAAGAAAAACCTTTTTTTGGTTGCCACTGTGAGTCTTCAAACCCACCCACTTTGCCCGGACAAAAAGGCACGGGACTGGGGTGAACATTTATCGTGCACAGACCTGGTGTAAGTAATACGGAAAATGGCCCACACACACGCTGTTGCTACACCTGTGTGAAGGATGAAGGACGAGCTGAGGTACCTACAGTAGACAGAGAGACATAGCCCTCCTGTCTTGATTCTTTTATATTCTGTCATGTCAACGAGCACTGTCCTGGCCGAGACCAGCTATAAGGGAATTCTTTTGGGATTGGCTGGCCTGTCTTATGGAGCCCTGAGGGGACCACGACAGTAACTTCTTTTGAGGATGAACAGTAGGATACCAAAATAGGGTTTTCCTATGTAAAAACCTGTTTTAAGAGTTATATGGCAGCTATTAAGTTGGATAAACTAAATATTGAATATTCACAAGTAGCACACAAACACAGAAAACTCTTGTTTAACAAATAAGGTGTCATGTTTGGCCTTGTACTGCTGACCACTATATTTTCAGCACTCACTTTGACAGTATGTTGTACATGGTGTTAACTCTTGAAATTCCAAAAATCACGTACTACACTGCTTTAATCTTCATTCTATGGTATAAGCATAAATTATGAAACCTTAACAGGTTTATTTTTCTTATAGCACCAGCTCATAATTGATGAATCAGGAATCGTGAAGATATCACGTGAAAAATGAGTGTGGCATGGATGATGGACGACTGCTCGTACCAAGAAGGTTTTAACCATTTAGTTGTGACAAATCTTGTGATGAAACAAAAGCCAAAGCAATTGAGGAATACAGTACAGTACAAGCCACTGCAATAACAGAAGTGACTTGTAATAAAGATGAAAGCTACAAGCAATAAATAATTCCTTTTCTCATATTCCTAACATCTGGGAAAGGGCTAGAAATACAAAGAAATATTGTATAATATGCTTGAAAATGCTTTATATGAGATGACCAACTATTCATAATGTTCATGCATCCCCTAACATTGTTTAAACCAGTTAGGACTACTGTACTAGGAAGCTAATTTGTATGAAGCCTTCTCATCTTTCTCAGCGGTCTGGCTAAAAACTTAAGAATAATACTGTACTGTACTTCTCTATCAAACCTAAGATTACTGAAACTTAAAATTAATACTATCATGGCATAAACATCCGATTTTACCCATTAAACAGAATTCTTACAAGTCAACTATTCAGATACTTTTGTAATTCAATAAGATATTTTTGTAATTCAATAAGATGAAGATTGTGTAAAAGGAATAAAATTACTACAAAGAGCTTTTTTTTTGTAAAACTAATAATCCAAAATTATTAAAAAGACATTTGATCATCAATTGTTAGAGCCATTTTTTAGTGTCCACTTATCATTAAATTATTCCCATTCCACTCCAGTCAAATGGTTTTTGTCCAGTCACTGTCAGTTGTCTTATAACTGACAAATGTCAAACCCTCTGAGAGCTAATTAAATTGGCTCGAAGGTTTGGTTAAAATACTTTTATAACCAACAATAAACTCATTGTTTACCAGTTTTGTTGTGACTAGAAATTTCCATTTTCTGATAACAATAGTCTTTTGGCATAATACAGCCATCTTGTCCATACGAAATAACACCAATACTACAAGGTAACTTTAATATTTTGCTAACCAAGTCATCTTTAAATTTTGAGAAATCCTCAAGTTTTTCATCCTAAAAAACCTGTTGCAATTCCACATCACGAGAGTCAAAAACTACAAGACCTAGAAATGCAATCCTATCAATAACAGGTCACCTGGAGGTATCAGCTAATTATTCTTTTCTCCTCTTATATCCTCTTGCAGCAAGAAATAATAATCACAAGACCTCCTCCACCATTCATGAGACCAAATCGCACACACTGTACATTAGGATATGTGCAAATGGATCTGGGAAAAATAGCATACATTGTGAAGCATCCACAGGAGGTTACATGAGTTTACATCACACTTAGTGTACATTGTACACCTGCCCCAATAAAAAATATACAGTAGGCCCATGAAGTTGGAAACTTG
Organism: Macrobrachium rosenbergii; assembly: GCF_040412425.1. NCBI lineage: Eukaryota > Metazoa > Arthropoda > Malacostraca > Decapoda > Palaemonidae > Macrobrachium > Macrobrachium rosenbergii. The sequence goes on from NC_089779.1 coordinate 20,347,796, forward strand.
AAAAATGACAACACCACAGACTGTGACTAACATGCCAACACATAAGCAAATCAATTCAAGACCATCAAGCACAAAATCCCATCATAAAGGTTAAGCAATTACTGTACCTAATCAGCTGAAAGCTAATGAAGCACAGTCACCTATACTGTATACACGGGAGAAAAGTTACACTAAAAATGGATTACGACTTTTGCATATGAATGCAGTTCTTTACCAAAAGCTAAAATTCTCCAAACCAAACTGCAACACTGAGTGGTACCACACAAACTATGGAGCTACAAATGCTGGCTGTGCACTTCTTAACTTTATGCCCACAAGTACACTACAGGTTGGATACACCTGTTTTTGTAACTAGAGTTAAACACCAGTAACACAAACGCCTGGCAAAAACATTTGTGACCTTTGTAAAGATAAAAGTTTAAACTTGCATATGTAGAGCAGTTAGCATCATGAAACAAACAAGAAACAGACAGTTTCATACCTCAAGTGAAGGTTCCCTTGAAAATTCTTGGGATGATGCATTGCTGAAATCATAATCAGGATGGAACGCTGCATTCAAGGTGGAAATCAGGTAAAAGAGCGTCTTTCGATTTATCTTGTCTTCTAGTGGACTGTCCTCTCCCCCACTGCTTTGCGAACCCCTGAGAATAGAGCTTGAAACTGACAGCGGAGGCCAAGGAGGCACTCCGTTTGGGCAAATTTAGTATAAAATCATTTGTGAAGGTACAGCCTTTTACTTTCTAAAGTAAAAAGTTAATGACAAACTACTGCTTTAACCATGTGTCAGTGCAGCAAGACAGAAAAACATTTCCTCTGAATAATATCTATTCATTCTTGAATTCTAATAAGACTTATCTGGCATCTACACCATAACTAAAATTGTTTCATTATACTTCAGACTGCAAGGCATCAACTAAAATAAGAAAATATCCAACATAAAATTGTGTGTTATTGTTACTAATATATTCTTCATTCCTTTCAGTTAGTAGCTAGAAAAATAGAAAATAAAAGACAATTTAGACTAATCTTGTACCTCAACTTCTCTACTGACATCAGCTGCTTCTAATTCCCATGATATTCTCTCAACTAAAAACCTGTAACATCTCAATAAGCTGTGGTGCCGTTTGCCGTCAATGCTTCCTCCCCTGGCCTTACCACCATGGTTAAACCTGCCAGAGGGGCGAAAGCCACACTGGCCTGCTGCTCTCTCCATATTAAAATAAAACTCTACATCCAATTCTGTAACCAATTAATTTTATGCAAATCACAGAAATACCTGTACTATATCTGAATTATCACTCAAAGTTAATTGTAGTAATTACAAATGTTAACAATGTTTTTCAAACAAACTCTTTGTACTGTTCTTGGTTACCAATTTGCATGACTTCTAAGAAACACAAAACTACATTTACCCAGTTAACATTCATTTACCTGCTTAGCAGCTTACGTGTAAGACATAAAATGCAACTCCTTTCTTGTAAATTTTCCTTCTTTTTCAAATACAAGCTGGAAATAAAATTTAATGGCATTGAATTCTCAGCTTTCAAAACTATATTAATAAACCTGAATTTTTTCCTTTTTTAGTTTTTCTCTTTCATTACCAATTTGAGGTATCTTACAATAAGTTTCAGAGGTAACTTAAAAAACACTAATATTCATGCACTGTACGTATGCACAAAACTGAAAATGAAATATCATTTGATAGTTGAAATTACAGTGCTTCAGAAATCTAAAAAAAATTAGACACTTCAATCACAACAAGAGTTTAAGACAGTATTTAATGTGTTCATTTCTTTCTTACCAGCACTATTCATATCGATGAAACCCTCAAAATGACAAGCAGCATCTTCACAAAATGGAAACTTCACAAATACTAAACTGACCTAATGATGTTGCAGCCAACTTCAGCCATTTACGAACTAAATACAATTTCTGGAGGTGGTGGTTTAATCCTGAGATACTGTACATGCTGGCAGTGTTTTATCCTAAGAAACTTGCTGACAAGAACCCATATCAAGTTGGGTATGAAAAACTATACTGTACAGTTCTAGTACCCAGAGTAACAATAATACAGCTAAATTGGCACAAGTGTGTGTTAAGTCATCAGAGACGTCACATTAGTCCCGTCATGACCCAAACCCAACGCCCTCCGGTGGCTTCGCCCAGGGGATTCATTAGCATCCACGTTGCCACTGGTCCACCCACTATGAGGTCGCACCCACTTCGGACCAGACTGACCTAACCAGCCCTATAAATGCTGTAACTAGCATAATGATACCTTCCCACTAAAAACAATAACTTTTAGTACTCTGATGAATATTCAAAATGCTAAGGCTGCTCTACCTAAGCCACCACAATACAGTACCAAACATGAAAAAACTGTAATGAAAACTGTCGAGTGACTAAACTGTACCGTAACAAGTTTCTTAATGCTTAATACAGGAATATAAATTAAAAGGTATTTATAATGGATAAAATGTTCCACAGCATATGAATGACTGTTTGCTCTGTAATTTTTAGTCCCAGCAGTACTATACATGCATATACGGTACAGTAACAATAACTACATGACAATATTTACAACGTACAATTTGAAGGCTTTGCAACACCATATTCATTTTTGAAAATTAATTTCTTCTACATACTTCAAATTATGTGGAGATGCTCCAAACACAGATTGCGGGGGAGAAAGTGCCTGAAGATCATTTACTCCAGAGAAACTATGAAACCGCTTGTAGAGCGCCTTTTCCTGTCCCACCATTTTGCACGAATAACTTTCCAACCTGTGAACAAATACGGATACCTTTATTAGTGTACAAGAAAATACAAAAATACACTGCTTATTTTAAAATAACTTCTTTCATTCCGTGGTCCACGATACATTCATTTAAAACAATTCCCAAGGTGCTTTCATATTTTGGCCTTCATTCTTACCTGTTAATTATTAAGTGTAGCAGATTCTGAAGAATTGCTGTCCAGTCCTATAATTGTTTTTAAACACTTTCTAATGCCCTTTTTTCTTACTCTATATGCACATTACAGTACAGTAAAATTTTCAACTCAACTGTACATCCACCAAATTTGTTTTGTTTCAATTTCCTCTATATTCATATAAAACTAGCAAACGATGCATGGTCAAAAAAGGTGTATAAATAAAACTAGCGGACTACAGTAGTTTGTACTGTGGTGGTTTGCTTACATAGAGGGAATATATAAGACAGCATAAAAACATAATAAAATTGCTCAAGTGAGACATAGAGTTACTCCTCCTTCCTCACACAACAAGTGCCATATGGACGAATGGTAGAAATATGAGATTCACTTTTTATCAAGACAGCACAAGAAAGCACGCAAAACCTCAGCGCTCAATGACATAATATATGTACTTTGGTGTGATGTCATTTGGCTGTAGCTCTGCACTGATATGAGTAAAACCTATGGAGTTTTCAGTTTCAACGCAAGGTTCCATTCCTTATTCTCATGCCTAGAAGAAGAACGAGAAAATTACAACAGTTATTGTTATCTGAAGGAAATATAATAACTACAGTAGAGTGTGAATTACTCAGCAGACTACATAAAATGAGATAAAGTATCAGTATCTTAATCCATTATCATCTTTATCTCAACTGGAACACCTTCATATAAAACATTTTAATCGGGCATGAACATCAGGACAAAAACAAGGAGCACTGAGATTACTGTTTTCCTCATTCCCAAACAGTAAACTCGCATAGAATTAACATTCAGCACAAGAAATACTATCCTATTAAATGAACAAAAAAAATCAACTACAGACAAGAAACTAAAATACCAAGTCCTAAGCTGCATTCTTCTCTCAATTCGAATACAGTATCTCAAACTCACGTGATAAAACAAAACATTGGGAGACAAACTTTGCCAACTGGCCACCGACTTGCAGTATGTACGCAGGTACGGTACTCTGGCACACAAGTCAAGTAGTACAATATAAACTCTCTCTCTCTCTCTCTCTCTCTCTCTCTCTCTCTCTCTCTCTCTTCATGCAAATGTCTCAACTCCATCTCGTTACAATACATTAACTACACCTAGTTGTAACTTTACATACAAAATATCTGAACCCCGCCAAGTTGATTTGCTAAGGAGCAAAATGAATTAGGGCAATGAGGCAAATGCAAATAAGAGAAAATGATACTGGCTGCTTAGCATCAAGTCAGCTTAATACAACAACAACAAAAACACTACAATCTGTTCGACTGTGAACCCGACAAATGTGGAAAATTTCAACGGCCAAATGCTAGTTCTGGCTGCGTTCAGTCACAAACCTTGATCATTTGTCTCAAAGTCTCACATATAAAATCTTAAAGCCTTGTATCTATCTGACATTTCTTGCAACAGTGCACTGCTTGTGTATATCTGACACCATAAGTATTTCAAACGTCCAAAGTTACACGAGAAAGCATAAAACCCTGATGGCATAGTCATGATTACTTTCGAAGTTCTTCCAATAAAGAAATAAGATTTCAAAGAATTATACGTATGCTATGCTGTTTGCCTTGCTCAAATTTTGCTATTGTATGTAACATTTGAAAGTTAACGCTAAGTAGAACAATTCAAATAAAGTTATAACTGTACAGGTCCAAATTTTCCATTATAAAGAATTAATGAAGTGTCAAAACATCAGATGTTATCTAACACGAGAATGAGCTTTAAGCTGCACGAACCTCAGCCTCAAACACAATAGAACTTCTAAAACTTGACACACTTTGTTTTTTATATAAAAAGCAATTTGGCAAGACTTCAGTCATCCACTGCAAGTCGTGGACTTGTCAAAGTACTGTAAATAGACCACCTATGGATAATACGCAAAAGAGATAAAGGAAAAAAACCATAAAGCTAACAACGCAATAGAAACCTTGGAAAATACCAAACATAGGAGAAAAATGTGATAAACATCGAAAGTTAAAAACATTATGTTATAGATCAAAAGGTAAATATTTACAATCAAAATCATACGCCACCACCCCCTAGAAAAATTCTTATTGCAGAAATTTTATTGACAAGGAACACTTAGAACGTTTAAAACGCGCTATAAATAACGAACTGAAAGGAAGGCAGCGTTCATACGGTACATCACTCTTCGTGTATCCTTGAAAATGATGCCAAGATGGCCTCTTACAGTGGGAGGAAAAAAACCTGAAGTTTGGATGACGGCCAAGCCATTCTTGGACTCAATCCTACATCAGTTGGTAGGCTGGCAGTATCAACAATAGTCAGTTAAGCAAATGCTGAGTAACTTTGGTCTTCTACAGCAGTCTAAAATGAACAGCGTTCTTGTGACTTGATCCACTCTTTCGGCAAATACAGTCAGCGACACAACCTAAGCACTGACAAAACGGCAAAGTTTGGGTGTCTTGAATCAACAGACTATGAGCATAAAATAATGATCATAAACAAATTTTGCCCTTGATAAAGGTTTAATTTATACAATCAAATTATTTATTAATATTTAAGGGATTCCTTAATTCGATGAATTTTACAAACAGTAGTGCTACAACAACCCCCTCAACGACTCAACATAGAACACTAAAGAACTGACCACCTCGCACGACGCACTAGGGAAACTGGGTACAGGCAAAAAACTCAAACTTCTACTTGCACATGCATGCCCGTGCGTGCGCAAAGAAGTCAAGCAAAGATATTCGTTACAAAAACAAATGATTCTTTTTGTTGTTCTTCGACCCTAGACAGAAAAGACATTATTATTGGAATGTGGCAAGTAGGGACGATCACACGAAGCGCGACCTTCCTCTTCTTTCCGGGCTTCAAACAGGCTTAGTGCATAAATTCTCATGACACAGTAACATTAGCGCATCCATTCATCGGCCCCTCGCCTCCCCCAAACCCACGAAAAAGGCGGTAAAATATTTAATGGAGGATAGAGATCGTAAGTTCAGACCTTCGGGCCGCACGTGATTACAGTCCGTTAGTCCGAAGGCCCGATAGTCCGAAGGTCCGATAGTCGTAGGTCTAAGCCGGCATTCCGAGGCAAGCGCCCCCCACCCCCGCCTGATTAATCCCCCCGCCTCCATGGCTAATACGGCAAAATTGTAACCAGTAAACACCCCTAGGGTACGTTATGTTGGTATTTTTATGGGTGTTTACTGGTTACAATTTTGCCGTATTAGCTATGGAGGGGTGGGGGGCTGATTACAGTCCGTCGGACTATCGGGCCCTCTGACTTTCGGACTATCGGACCTTCGGACTATCGGGCCTTCGGACTATAGGGCGGTCACCCCGCACGTACCGTCCCCAAAGGCGTAACGGGAGGAAAACCTCAAAGCAGTTGCACTATGAATCAATTGTTAGGAGAGGGGGGGGATAGAAAGATGGAAGAAAGAGAATACGAACGGAGTTACAGTAAAAGGAATGAAAAGGGTTGCAGCTAGGGGCCGAAGGGTCGCTGCAAAGAACCTTGAGTAATACCTACAGTGCACCGCATAAGGTGCACCGACGGCGCTGACCCCCTACGAAGATAAACAGTGAAACACGTCCAAGTGTAAGATGACCACATCCCAGCAAAACAAATAAAAAGGAGGAATGCCTTTTTTCTGCTACATTAGAGCAGTAACATTAACCCTTGAACCTATGATTCTGTAATCAAACAATTACTGTATACAGTACAACCTTGCTATTACTCTAAAATAAAATATAACATCACATTTTCCCAATACTTTCTTCATAACTATTCTGCACATCCAGAATTAATGTCTACCTATTCACGGAAATGTTTTCCTACTACTCTTTTATTTTAGAGTAATAGCAAGGTTGTACTGTGTACAGTAATTGTTTGATTACAGAATCATAGGTTCAAGGGTTAATGTTACTGCTCTAATGTAGCAGAAAAAAGGCATTCCTCCTTTTTATTTGTTTTGCTGGGATGTGGTCATCTTACACTTGGACGCGTTTCACTGTTTATCTTCGTAGGGGGTCAGCGCCGTTGGTGCACCTCATGCGGTGCACTGTAGGTATTACTCAAGGTTCTTTGCAGCGACCCTTCGGCCCCTAGCTGCAACCCTTTTCATTCCTTTTTACTGTAACTCCGTTCGTATTCTCTTTCTTTCATCTTTCTATCCCGCCCCCCTCTCCTAACAATTGATTCATAGTGCAACTGCTTTGAGGGTTTCCCCCCGTTACACTAACTGTGACTTCCATTGATACGATTATCATTTTCATATTAACGAACAACCCTGGCTCGTTTCCCGGTAACCTTACAGTCATTTTCCTGAAACTCGTGGCAACAACAATTCATAAACAATCAACCCTTTCAGAATACAGCTACTGTACAAGGCATGGCTTCCAATCTCCCCGTCACCTTATGAACATCAACACCCTATAAACCTTGCGCTCAACATGATTTATAAAAACTTGTTTGAAAACACAACGAAGATAGCAGTGGCTGCTCTCTCTCTCTCTCTCTCTCTCTCTCTCTCTCTCTCTCTCTCTCTCTCTCTCAAAAAAAAAAAAAAAAAAAGCTGCAACGCCAGAAAGAAGTTGCGTCAGGAGGTAGCGGGCCAAACAACACCGTTTAACCTTTGAACTGAGGTGAACTTGAAAAACATCCCGAAAGCTCGCAGAAGTTCTCAACTTTGAATGCATGAAGTCTGCTAAACATTTACAGGTATCGTACATGTGTGTTGTATGTTTATGCTTATCTATGTATTTAGTTATATTTTTTACACTGATTACTGCTGTTATAAAATGTGGGACAACATCTATGTACCATAACTGAACAAAAAACAGCGCAGAATCACAAAAGAACACATAAAGATGCCTATGGGTGTGTTCCATAAACAAATGCTGCATTTTATGAAACACAGGTTACATCGGGAATTAGTGGTTAAAAATGGGTTTATGCAGCTCTAGTTTCCCCTGAAGCCAAGGAAAGTTAACGCCTTACACCCGATGCCACTGAGACATGGCTATTGGAATTCCACAGTTCGATTCCGAACCAGTAGACACTGGTAATTCACTGACAATAAGCCTTCTGGCCAAATTAAAAGAGAAACTAAAAGGGAACTAAATAATAGACGAAAATATCCAGGCAGCAATCTTAGGCTAGTTTATACTAGGCTTCACAGCGCGCTTCATAAGTCACCTCTACCAGCACAATATGCCCGCCCACCTTGGTGATGCATCGTGCTGGGAAGCGCGTTTTGCCTCTACAGTACACGGTTGAGCTATATCAGGTTAACCGATTTGTTTACCAAAATTCAAGCGATCTGCGCACTACGTCACGAGTCCTTCAATGAGCTGCCAGTTTCCTGTAGCGAGTTGTCAGTTTCTTTTTTCTTATATATACATATACAGTACTTGCATATATGTACGTATGTATGTATGCATGTAGCTCAACCGTGCTACTGTACACTACCTGTGTGGTGCGACCGGCAGTCCGGCAGCAATATCTTCCTGACAACCACGACGAGCAGTGACGAGGAAGAATTTGCCTGTGCTGCCGTTGTTGTAGCACAAATGTTTGATCAAATGCACAACTGTGATAAGAAAAGGAGGAAATTGGCGAACGGTTGGCTTCTACAGCGAAGGAACAAAGGAAATTATGGAAGTACCTTCAATGAGCTTTCAGGAGAACGGGCTACTTTCAAAAAATACCCGAGAATATCTCTGCCAACATTTTATCTGCTTCTGGAGAAGGTAACTTCTTTAATCGAGAAAGAGGACACTCATCTTCGTGCCAGCATTCCAGCAGGAGCCCGACTGGAAGCTACACTTTTATTCCTAATTTCAGGATTATCTCACTCATCTGTTCCAGCTCCTGATTTTTTTTTTATTCCCGTTCCGCTTTTTGTTCAGGCTTGTACTGGCCACGTAGCGTTGTGGATTTTCTTTTTTATATCTTCTGTTATTTTGTCGTTAATCTTAATCATGTCCTCCCTTAGTTTCTTCATTGCGGTGTCACGCAAACCTCAATTTTTATATGCTTTTAATTTAGCACTCCATAAACATGGATAATATGATAAGGCTATCAGATAACGAATTTCTTCTCGTTTCCATTCCATGGAGTTACAGTAAAATACAGTACTACACGATAATAGCTGAGATGTGAGCAGTCGTCGGCTGAATGAGTCGTGTTGCAGCCATCAAGCCAAGCTTGATGGGTTGGTTTGTGCTCCGTGCGTCCTGATTCCTGAAGAGTAGATAAGTGGACGGGGCTAACTAGAATATGGGAGGAGTTGGTGATGAGTTTTACGTATGCAGCGCGCTGTGAAGCCTAGTGTAAAACGAGCCTTTACATCCAGTGTCAGTCACTTTCAAAACATGCACTAAGTGCTCTGTCATTCAATTCACTGGAGAAAAACCAATATAAAGGGAGAGGTGTATTTCCCAGGGCAAATTCACTCTAAAACTTTCAAACCGGCCCTAAACTGTATCAAATGCGGACATTCTAAACTATCAAATACGGACATTTCAAGCTGAAATCCCAGTTTCTAGGACTTAGTTTTAAACGTATCAACTATCGTAATACATGCATACCAATAGCCGTGGATCGTAAATAATTACCACGGAACGGTACTCAATACACATTCTAAAATGAGCATATTCTTTGAGGGGGGGGGGAATGACATTTCTTCCCGTAACAAAACAAAAACTTCTGAATACACAGCGAACATTCTTCACCACACGACGCATGAATCACCAAATGTCAGCCTGTTTCTACAAAGAGAATAGAATGTAGAAAGAATAGAATATAAAATTTAAGCCAAGCGCTGGGACCTATGAGGTCACTGAGCGCTGAAACGAAAATTGAGAGTAGAAAGGTTAGAAAGGCGTAACAGGAGGAAAACCTCGCAGTTGCATTATGAATCGACTGTTAAGAGAGGGTGGAAAGTACGATGGAAGAAAGAGAATATGAAAAGAGGTATGGTACAAATAATGAAAGGGATTTGCAGCTAGGGGCCAAAGGGACTCTGCAAAGAACCCTATGTAATGCCCACAGTGCACCGAATGAGGTGCACTGACGACAATACCCCCTACGGATTCTATTGATTGGTCCCTACAAAGAGCAATCAATAGGAGAATTGGTATCGACAAAACACATCAAGTGACAAAGTCGATAACCACTTTATAGGAGACCACTAAACAAACATTACTTGCTTATTCTTCGAGAACGCGATGAAGTACAGTAGTTAGGCAATGAATAAGTCATTCGTAGGATATATACCGTGTATGTGTGTATATATATGTGTATATATATATATATATGTAACACCATTTGAAACAGATAAAATATTCCGTGTAGGAATATCATGTAACATGCCGATTGGTCTGTCTTCAGAAGGCGAAGAGGGGGGGGGGGGGGTTCGGCTCTCACTCCACTCCCTGGCACTCACTCCGCCCTTAGGCCCCACACCCCTTCTCTCTCAACAGCGAATCTTTTGCTGTTCCATCTCATGCATTTTTTTTCCTCTCTCACTCTCTCTCTCTCTCTCGCATTCCACATCAAAGAAATGAAATGGTTCGTATAAGGAAAACGCAATCTTTCCTACAAAATAGATTTATTATTTAAAGCAACCCAACAAGTAATGAATAAACAAAGCAAAGATTAAAATGCATCATAAATGAAACTGTCAAGTAAGAAAACATCTAACTCAAGATTTAGTCTCAGTCCAACTAAAAATCTGATTATGGCTAATAGCCTGCAAATTCAAAAATTCTCACATATTCCATTATAGACTTTGTAAAGTCTAGTCTCAAGTCTCCCACATAAAATAATAGACATTGTGTGTGTGTGTGTGTGTGTGTGTGTGTGTGTAGAATCTACTGGTCACTTTTACCAGATACATATGTAATTGTAATAGCCACAATGCCCTTTAACTTCTCGAATTCTTCGCGATTTTTTTATCTTACGGCTTTGTAGCGACATGCATATCTAAAAAAGCACGAAGAATTCGAGAAGTTAAGAGGGCACTGTGGTTATTACAATTACAGGTAGATACAGATATATATATATATATATATATATATATATATATATATATATATATATATATATATATATATATATATGTGTGTGTGTGTGTGTGTGTGTGTGTATATATAGTATATATATATATATTATAAATATAAATATATACTGTATATTATTTATATAAATTATATATACTGTTTATATATATATACAGTATATATATATATATATATATATATATATATATATATATATATATATATATATATATATTTGAACGAATGGGCTAAAGGGAAGCTCACGACATTTTCAATTAATTTCTTACATATTCTTCTATCTATTCCTGAATTAGCATGCCGTTTATAATAAAAAAAAAGTCCCAAACCACATCTAAGCCATGGCAGACCACTGCTTTATATTGTTGCTTATGACACCTAAACAGAGCCAAAGGGAATCAAAATGTAACGTGAATTTTCCATCCAACGAACGAATTCTGATATTCCTCTATAACCCAAAATGATGAAGCAGGAGAGACGGATATGAGCTGAAGGAGTGACACGTCTCGTCTCGACGAATCGGCACTCCCCTCAAAGCTACATGAGCGGGGAAATACGCGGGTGCAACTTGGAAGAGGAAACAATTACAGTCTCTCTCCTTCTGAAGCAAATAAGAGCTGGCAGCTATAAAAGGAAAAAGTTTGACCGGCATGTACTTCGCTACTTGTACACTGTGAGTTCACTTACACTCGTGAACGGAAATTTCGCATACGTCACTCGACTGCGCTTATTCTTTCAAAAATAGAAAACAGTTTCTAAAATCGGTTTACGTCATTTTGACCACAGCCGGAAAAATAAAAATGCCAATAATCTTGTATTAGGATGAAACCTTCCAGGAGCACGGCACCGACAATAATGGTCACCGTGGTTAAAAGGTTTCTTAATGCCGTTCAATGTACTGTATGTACAAAGACTTCTTCCTCCACCCGTCTTTGCTTTTCCACTTTGCTTCTTTTTATCAGTTCAGTTCTTTGGGGATTTCTCGCTTAAGCTTCGATATTTACAAGAATGATCTTCCATGAGCATCCACAAAAAATGAAACCCAAGTACCAAAAAGGAAATGAACATCCAGATAATACCTTTCCCCATGACATCTCAGAAATAATAAACTACTTTCGAGAACAAAACAAAACAGAAACTCCTATCGGTAAAAACCTACGCTTACTGACCACACATGTACAGTACAGTATGATGGGATATTCTCACGTCTACGGAAAGTATGTTATATAATGATGATTACGATATAGTATCCCTATTTACTATCTATGATGGTAACGATCATTTCATATTCAGGAAATAATGAATAATAGAAAAATGGCGTCCAGTATGGAATGTCATTTAGCAAACTCTGACCAGCAATTGAAACAAAAAAATACACAAGTTGCCTCTCTGAGCAGCAGCAGCTGCTACAGTAAGCACGTGAGGGAAGGACCCTCTGGCTCGGCTCTCTCACTTGTTTGTTATGATGAACCTTGTCAGTCATGAAGGCAGTTAGTTACTTGACGTTGCAAAAATACTCTACATTTCAAAAATAAAACTAGTGAAAACGGGCAATGAGCATTTGGAAGCGAGAGGGAAAAGGGATAAAATGCAGAGACAGCCATGGCAGAATGTGTGTGTGTGTGTTTATTCATAATAATAACGTTATATACTGTAAGGGGCTGCCAGTGGTGTACAGAGTCTGGAAAATCGCCACTCTGCGCGACATACAAAAAGGTCTGGCAGGAATGGACCAAAAGTCGCAGAGTATTTCAGAAAAAATGACTTGGTTGGGTTGTTTGTAACATTGTCAGAAGGGATGGCCTAATGCTTTGAGTCAGTCTTGCACGAAACACTCATAAAAAAAGGGATAAATCATAAAATTACAGGAATGAAACACACTTCACCTTGGCAACTCACATAAAACAAATCTCGTGAGGAGTATGATTAAAAAAAACTAGACACCCAAAATTCGCTGACAAGATGCAATGCCCAAATAAAATAAGTTCAAACCTTGTTAAGAGAGATAAAACTGAACAGTTTCAGAGATACGGAAACAAGGCAACAAAGCACAAAAACGGTGTTGATCTACTGACACTTCAGGACCTACTGCAAGTCGCCACCCTCAAAACGAAGAGATGTACTTCACGACGGTGCAAGCTTCATCTTTTATACAGTAGCACGCACACTGATTATGCTTCTACCAAAAAGGATTTTATATTTTGATATCCAGTGATGCAATTATCTACCAATTTCGATTCTTATAGTTAAAAAAGTACAAATATACATACACACACATATATATATATATATATATATATATATATATATATATATATATAATATATATATATATATATATATATATATATATATATATATATATATATATATATATATATATATATATATATATATATATATATATATATATATATATATATATATATATATATACATACATACATATACAGTATGTGTATGTATACTTTATATATATACTGTATGTTACATATATATATATGTATATGTATGTATATGTATATCACACATTACCACAGGTGAAAAATAAGAAGCAGGGTGTAGGTCTGACCGGTTTCGACTTTATTTCCTGGAAATAAAGTCGAAACCGGTCAGACCTACACCCTGTTTCTTATTTTTCACCTGTGGTAATGTGTGATAAATGAATCACGTACAAAAGTGATAATAATCATATATATATATATATATATATATATATATATATATATATGTGTGTGTGTGTGTGTGTGTGTGTGTGTGTGTGTGTGTGTGTGTGTGTGTGTGTGTGTGTGTGTGTGTGTGTGTGTGTGACGAAGTGTCCAGTGTCTGTTCCTCAAATCAAACCTGGTATCTAAGTGCTTGATATTTGATTACCAAACTTACCATTTATTCGACAATTATAGTTACCTCACAACAGCCAGACACCTGAATCCTCATCACACATATAAAATGACTGATTTCTCTAAAGGCAACAGTGATCCCTTATAAAACTTATCAATCATCAAAGACAGCAAGTTCATTAAAATAGGTGTGAGGTAAAATCAAAGGGCATCCCTCCAATAACATTATAATAGTATTTTTATTTCCCTGGTTCGAGCTCACTTCAATTACTTGAAGGAAAACATCTCACTTACCACTCTGTATCTAATTCAAATCAAAATTACTGGTGAGTCAATGAATGAAACTCTGATATAATATTTTAAATACAAAAATTTATTTCTAAATTCAAAGATTATGCATGACATTAACATTCTCACGGAAATTTATTATTACTTGAAAACAAAACAAAATTGGATTAAATCTGAATTAATCATCAGTCAAAATTAAATCAGAAATTATTTATTATTTAATAAAAAAATTATTCAAGTAAAATTTAAATTGTTAAGTGACAACATTTGATTGAAAGGAAATACACGTAAATTAATTCCCAAGTGTTAAACAAAATAAGGCAATAAATCAATCATATAAAATGTGGATAGAAAAGACACAGAAATATACTCTGCAAAAGAATTAAATATCAAAAACTGTAAAGCAAAAATTAAGGCAATAGCAAACACACCACATAATTATATAATTCTTCAAAAGACAAAGCATAAAACATATAACACAAAAAAAATATTGAAAAAGGAAAAAAAATATCTTCACGTACAATCACTGTAAATATTTTTAGTGCACTAAAAACCAATAATTATGTTACAATACCTTGGTACCAATTGCTTCGTGTCTTTAATCAGGCGCCATTACACACACACTTAATAAAATACACTGTTCAGATAACTCAGACACATTTACTACGGAATTAAACAGTTAAAGGTTACGAGTGACCATCGTCTACCAAAATATCAGTAACGTTACAGGACATTCGAAGTCCCGAGAGAGAGAGAGAGAGAGAGAGAGAGAGAGAGAGAGAGTAGAGAGTTCTCTCTTCTCAACACGGCTATAGCCAGGTCTCAGAATGACGCCCCTTCGTAAGAATTGTATGAGTGTCCATACGCAGCAGACACAGACAGGCGGGGTCGAGTGTGTGAACAAGTTCTAGACAAGATCCTTATTTTAAAAACTCTTTAAAAACGATAATTAGAGAAAAAGTGGAATTACAGTTAATAATATTTATCATTACATAGTTTCAGAACAAAAGAATCTCTAGTTACTATAATAAGAATGAAAAATATCGTCTCATGGAAAATTCCTGAATGGTGTTAGGCAACTTACGTAATGGAATTTTCCACCCAACAGTGTTTTGATCGAGTCCCAATGGAACGCATCACTTCAGCAGTTTTGAATATTGACTAAACAGGACGCTGTATAGAACAATCAGCCTCTGTCCCTTCTCTCTACACGCCTATCGTCCCTTTTTATAAACTCTACAGGGTGTAACCATTTTACCTTACGCTAACTCTCTATGGCATATGCGCATCAGAACATGAGATTATACAGTATACAACAATACACACATACACACAGGGAGATTACTGCATTATGAAAACCACAGCATAAGAATATATATATATATATATATATATATATATATATATATATATATATATATATATATATATATATCCCTATCTTTATGAGAAAAGACGAAGAACAGACAATTTCCAATAAGAAACAACATAAGCATTTAGGCTACATTTAGTAATTAGATCCTCTGACTTTCAAACAAAACAATGGCGTGTTTAATATTCTGTTGCATCACTCACTTATACAAAATTCAGTACCGAGTAACAGAAAAACTGGTGCCTTAGCTTTCTATAAGGTCTCATTTTTATTTACTGCTGCTTAAACCAGACTGCTAAGGCATCCTACAAGTTTCAGTGATCTCTCATATTTGAGAAGGGAGGGAGGACGCTCTCACACAACGCTCATTTCCCCTCCTATCTGGGAACCAAAAGCGAAGAAAACACTGTAAACCGACTGACAGTTTAAACATAAATCCTAAGGTCCTGTTGGAAATATAAGAAAAGTTATAAAACACTCTAACGAAAAAACACAAGTATCACTGTAAAAAAAAAATAAAAAGAAAAAAAGATTATTCAACACAAACACATAAACCTCCTCTCGCCATACAAATCCCCAAGATGATTAAGACCTCCATCAAACCTTGCCCCAGTGAGCTTCTCCTTTCCTTTGCAGAAGCTTTGCAAAGAATACAAACTCACTTCCACCAGTGCGGGTTTGGCCCCGGCCCATTTTAACTAACTCGTCGGCCTCGGAATGCATGCCACTAGGAGCTTGGAATTTCAGATTACTGTATCATCTACAATGCACCTGAAACATTCAACAGTTTACAGATGCAAAATACAGTGATACACACACACACACACACACACACACACACACACACACACACACATATATATATATATATATATATATATATATATATATATATATATATATATATATATATATATATATATACATAAGCATATGTGCGTGTTAGATATACAGTCGAATGGGCACAAGGATACTCTGTCCCATCTTCATAAGAAATAGAGGTCGAGGTTGGTGAGCGTCAGACGGGTGTCCTAAATTCATGTATATACTGTATTTACGGTACAAATCACTAAATCACTTGTGCCTTTGCCATTCGTCACACAAAATATCCTAAAATACTTTCTGTGGACGTTTTCCAAGTAAAAATTATTGCGAAATTTCGCTTTTCATTTGTCTTTTAATCATATATTTCAGTCCCAGTAAAAACAAATGCTACAAAAGGTAATTACATTCCAATACAAAATTACACTTTTCACGACGCATAAAGAAAATAGCAGTAAAATAAATATTTCCAGAAACAACAGCAAATCTTGTCATAACAATTGGGCTACAATGCAAACACTGTCTTGTCCAACTGATCAGAGGCAGTCAAAGAGTACAGTACAATTCACAGAGTAAACTTTTCACTTTGTGAAAATACTTCAACAATTGAATGGTGTTGTTTACGAAAAGAATAGCTGCTATTGTTCTCATACCAAACAAACACTGCGCAAACTACTTTAAATATCTATGCAACCCAATAGGAACCGCCCCCTTGGCAACAGTATAATACATCCGCGTTAACGCGCACGCGCGCACACCACCGCCAGCAACAAAAACAACGAAACTAACAAGAAATATATATATATATTCTCGCCTCTTATTTTCCATCGAAAGACATTATATAAAACTACCACGTATGGTTCATAATAGCATCTTATCAGGACACTAATACAACTCGAATAAGATACAAATAATCGTGAGAGAGAGAGAGAGAGAGAGAGAGAGAGAGAGAGAGAGAGAGAGAGAGAGAGAGAGAATGAATCAGTCTTGTCTAACGAGGTCAGTCACTAGGTGTTGCCAGATATCAATCCCGCATCACCTGCGCCACACGCCTGTTAAATACCATATGGTAATTACGAATTTGCCTAAGGCAAATAAATCTGTTTCCAGCGTTAGATGAAATTTGAAAAAATGAAAGATGAAATTTGAAAAAATGAAAGTAACATATCCTGCTGGTATTACTGAAAAAAAAAGCAATAAAGGCGAGCACTGAGAATGATAATAACAGCGCTTTCATGTAAGGACGCGCCTCTAGGTAACTTCTTGCAGTACCCTACCTTTGTTTACAAAGCTTCTGCCAAAATGAGGTTATTTTACCATTGCTAATTCACTTGCATGGGGATCTGCGCCGTTTACGAATGCACAGCAATGACTTGTTCCCTGCACATGTGCTCCGATCGATGAAGGAAATAGTTAAAAACTTGCCTGCTAAAAATCCGAACACCTGCGTTAGTTGTTAAACTGAGAAACAGCGGTACATAGGCTAAGCCACTTACAGAACGTGATGAACTTAGACCAATGTATAATTAAGATCATTTAAATATCAAAGAATGAACTTAAAGGAAAGGTTAATCTATTCATTCATACAGCGTACACATTTGGAGGTGTAGGGTCTTAATATAATTGGGGTTACTTACACACACGCGAACACACATACAAATACAAAGACATACTGTGTCATACACAATTAGAGAAGGCTTTCATTATCAACAAATTCATGAAACCCTCAAGAGCAGCACCGTCAGGGTGAACTTCAAAAGTTGTCCGGAATTTGTATAATCCAACCGCATCAATATACAATGAAATCGGAATGAGGACCGCTAATAAAAAAGGTTTGGAACGAGAGATACGCCATAGAAATTTTCCTGAACGCTTATGACTGGTCACAAAGAGATAATTCTACAAATTAATCACCGCACATTATAATTACCATGAAGTTGAACACCTGGTGCACATCCTCGGAATAAGTCGCTCACAAACCTGACCGCTCGAGTTCCAGCTGGATCAGGTGTTGGCAAGCCTTGACTGACCATGGGGGGGGGGGGTTCATGAGGCGACTTGTATGTACAAACATCTGTTTCTTTTGTTTCCTTTGGTCTAGTCTTACACTACGATAGCCCCAGCGGCATCTGCTCAAAAACAGCTATGACACTGAAGACTAACAAACTTAGGATACTGTATACTCTGAGAAACATGAGCAGTCGAAAAAAACAAGTACTCCCAACCAGTCCATAATAATAATAATAATAATAATAATAATAATAATAATAATAAAGTGTACAACAAAAAGTAAAGGCAAAAGAATATAAAAACGAACACCATTTAGCCTCACTGCTGACTTCCTTCCATTTGGCATAAGCTACAAAGCTTTTGCTAACCGACATCAACAATTTGTAGGCCCTGCAATTGCAAAGCTGAACTTTCGATGCACACTTCATACATATTCTCTAGAATACAGTTGTGCACATCTAAAGGTTGGCAACAAACAACACAGGTATTACTTCGGCGTCGGTTTCATCACTAGGTAACTCACGATCTAAAGACAGGAAATCCTTCGAGATATATACACAGATGAACGTTCGAATGTTTTATACATTTCAGTTTTCAGTAAAAGAAAACTATTGAGATGGCTATTTGTCTGTCCGTCCACACTTTTTCTGTCCGCCCTCAGATCTTACAAACTATTGAGGCTAGAGGGCTGCAAATTGCTATGCTGATCACCCACCCTGCAATCATCAAACCTACCAAATTGCAGCCCTCTAGCCTCAGTAGTTTTTATTTTACTTAATGCTAAGGTTAGCCATGGATCGTGCGTCTGGCACCGCTAAAAATGCCAGCCGCCGACGAATCTTAACTTGATCGCATCTGGGGAGCAACTGAGCACTGCCCGGTCGTGGCTGAGAGTTTATACTGCAACACATCGAGAGTTTCATACAGCGTTATGCGCTGCACATAAAACTCGATTGCGTCGAAGAAACTTGGGCGCATTTTGTACTTGTTTTTATCGCTTACAAAACTGGTTTACCGCCGTGCCTTGAAAGTCGCATCTTCATCTAACTCAATAGTAACGAAAAAGGCCTGCTGTGAGACAGACAGACAGAGAGAGAGAGAGAGAGAGAGAGAGAGAGAGAGAGAGAGAGAGAGAGAGAGATTTCAAGCTGGTAAATTCTTGCAAAAGCATAACGCCCAGCCCTATGCATGTAAACATTAATCATTATTATTCTATTGATGACGCTAGACCTCCAAACTGACTCAGACCTCGAGTATTGATCACCTGACACCCTTCCCGCCTCTCGCCCCGTGCTGATCGATGACGCCAAACAGCTCTTCTACAAACGTAATCTTCAGCGTTTGCTGTCAAACTTCTATGATTTGCGTGAGAGAGAGAGAGAGAGAGAGAGAGAGAGAGAGAGAGAGAGAGAGAGAGAGATTAAACGCTGACTTATTAGCTGCACAATTTTAAAGAAAGGTGCTCCTTGAAATGTGTGGAAATGAAATCCGAACGACATGTGTACGTTCTTTCTTGCTGTTAACAAGTAAACGCGACTGTATTTCCTTAACACCCTTCTCCATTACTGTACAGCTGTAACAAACGTGTTATGCAAGCAGACTGATCTCTGCAGACAACCTAAATTTTCCATTTATCAAAAGAGAAAAGTGGCTATGGTGATTCCCGCAGTGCCAAAACAGAATTTCTTAATATTTCAAAAGGTCATAAACTAATTTTAACATAAATAACGAACCCTGACTTCGGTGCTGATAATTTTGCGAGACTCGATTCAAAGTTAAGATGTTTCCGGAATAATTGCAGATTAGGCCAGGTCCAAAAAGGAGTACTGTACTCCGTAAAACAAGAATATTCTAACAGGTGACGTCCTCAACGCAAACGTATTCAAGCCACGATGTTGTGGTTAGGAAGGACGACAGGACCTGCTGACGAGGTTATGATTAGTAGGCTATACCATTTTCACTCGTGAGCAAACTTTTCATGTAGTACAATGGCTCTGTGCGTGCGCAATCTACTCTGAAATTCAATGGTGTCCATGCCATGCCAGACATCAAGCGCTTCCAGATATCACAACTGAATTTTATATCAATATTATGCGTGTATCAACCCTAACTATAATCCGAACTGCAATCCATAACTGCTTCATCCGAAGCAGTTATGGTCTGGCCAGGACACACTCAAAATGGGTCCTGGGTTTGGAGTCCCGACTGTCTGAGTCTGACGAGTGAAGCAAACACGACCTGTAAACAAAGCCAAATAGATTCTGCCAAACAAACAAAAGTCTTACCTACTAAACTGCCGGAAACGACCCTGGTTTTCCCTGAGATGCTAACTTTGGTGCTTCTATTCAAAATGAAACTAAAAATAAACAAGCAAGAAATGCTCCGAAGTTTCTTCAGCGCGATCGAGTTATCTGTACAGCGTATAATCAAGGCCACCGAAATTAGATCTTTCGGCGGTCTCGGTATAATGCTGTATGAGTCGCGGCCCATGAAACTTTAACCACGGCCCGGTGGTGGTCTGTCCTATATCGTTGCCAGAAGAACGATTATGACTACCTTTAACATTAAATAAAATAAAAAAAACTACTGAGGCTAGAGGGCTGCACTTTGGTATGCTTGGTGAGTGGAGGGTGAATGATCAACATAGCAATTTGCAGCCGTCTAGCCTAAGTGCGGACGGTCAGATAAAGCTGGCACAACAGTTTTTTTTTTACAAAGAATTAAAAAGATATAAGTCAATTTGCACCATGAATGATGACAACTACTGTTTGGCCAGCGAATCAACTTTCGAACCTCTGTACTCCACACCAGTATTTTATATAGCCTACTTGGAGGAATGTTCGTTGGTTCTAGTGCATTTTCACTGGTCAAAAGAGGAGCTCTGCAGTAGCTGCAGCGCTTTTCACTATTCATTGAATGAATAAGGTGCTGCGAATTTTAGAATTTTCCCTTTTATCTTACGGGTGATACTACACTACATAAAAAATGGTAAAATGTATTGTTGTTATCATTCTATTCATCGAACGAAGTTACAAAATACAAAATTTTAAATATTAATACTTTTGAAATGCAAACAAAAATATAAAAGAATTATTGTCCCACAGTACTTTAGCGTTCTATCTTTGCTAATGATGTAGATCCAGGCAGCTTAGCAAAGGGTAGCATATGGGGTTAGTACAAGTATTTATATAAAAAAAATTCAAATGCAAAATGCATAATTAGTCTGACTCCGAGAGCAAGTATCAACAGAGGAATGACTGCCAACTGGTAAAGCAATGAAACTATTACAAATAAAAAGTTAAATTAGTATACAGCGGCTAACTACTCGATAACACAGTAACAATTCTTACAAGTTCTGGAAAGAGCATACATTTGATGACGAATATAACGCCTAACAAATTCTTACCACAGCATCCATGCTACGCTGCAAATAAACATTCTGACCAGTGCATAAAAGCTTGGCAGCAAACAAGACACCTTGCAAGTTACACGCGAGGCAGCAGGTCGGATGCCTTGCAAGTTTTGATCACAGCTTACACACTAGGCAGCAAATAAGCTAACTTACATGTCCTAACCAGAGCACACATGCTTGACGACTTAAATGTGTCCTACATGTCAGACAAGAGCATACAAGCTAGGCAGAAATTAAGCTGTATGACAAGTTTTTATCAAACCATACATGCTTGGCAACCCAACACATCTCACATCTTTATTTGTCTTGGCCACAACATACATACTTCACGACACATGAAATATCTTACATGTTCTGACCAGAGTGTGCAAGAAAGCCAATAAGATGTCTTAGAAGTTCTGAATAGGGCATACAAGCTAGGTGGCAAATAAGATGTCTTACAAGTTCTGAAAGCTAGGTGGCAAATAAAATGTCTTACAAGTTCTGAAAGCTAGGTGGCAAATAACATGTCTTACAAGTTCTGACCAGAGCACACATGATAGGTGGCGAATAAGTCGTCATACATTTTCTGACCAGAGCACAAAAGATAGGCAGCAAATAAGACATCATAAAAGTTCTGACCAGAGCATGCAAGCTAGGTGGCAAATGAGACACATGTTCCGACCAGGAGCAAACTTGCTTGACAAAACATACCACATCTTACACAGTCTGACCAGAGCTTACAAGCTAGGCAGAAATTACAATGTATGACAAGTTTTTACCAGACCATACATGCAACCAAACACGTCTTATATGTCTTGGCCACAGCATACATACTTGATGACCGGTGAAATATCTTACATATTCTAAGCAGAGCATACAAGGCAGCGAATAAGATGTCTTCAGATTTCTGAACAGGGCATACAAGCTAGGTAGCAAATAAGATGTCTTACAAGTTCTGACTAGAGCATACAAGATAAGCGGCAAATAAGACTTCTTACATGTTCTGACCACAGCACACAAGACAGGCAGCAAATAAGATGTCTTACAAGACAAGCTTTGACCAGAGAACACAAGACAGAGCAAATAAGACGTCTTACAAGTTCTGACCAGAGCACACAAGATAGGTGGAAAATAAGATGTTATACATTTTTTCTGACCAGAGTACATAAGATAGGCAGCAATTAAGAGATCTTTCAAGTTCTGACCAGAGCACCCAAGATAGAGAGCAAATCAAACGTCTTACAAGTTCTACCAGAGCACACAAGCTAGGTGGCAAATAAGACACGTTCTGACTAGAGCACACATGCTTGACAACACATAACACATCTTACACAGGGGTTAACAAACTAGGTGGCAATAAGACCAGTTACAAGGTCTAACCAGAGCATTCATGCTTGATAACACATAGCACATCTTACAGGTTCTGACCAGATCATACAAGCTAGGCAGCTAATAAAATGTCTTGCAAGTTCCGACCAGATCATACAAGTTAGGCAGTAAAAAAAATGTCTTAAAAGTTCTGACCAGCTCATACAAGCTAAGCAGCAAATAAAATTTCTTACAAGTTCTGACCAGAGCATACAAGCCAGGCAGCATATAAGATGTGTTATAAATTCTGCCCAGACTATACAAGCTAGCCAGCAAGTAAAACGTCTTACAAGTTCTGACCAGAGCATACAAGCCTGGCACCAAATAAGATGTCTTACACGTTCTGACCAGATCATACAATCTAGACAGCAAATAAGATATCTTACAAGTTCTGACCAGACCATACAAGCTAGGCAACAAATGTGATGTCTCACAAGTTCTGACCAGATTGTACAACCAAGGCAGCAAATAAGACGTCTTACAAGTTCTGGCCAGATCATACAAGCCAGGCAGCAAATAAGATATCTTACAAGTTCTGACCAGACCATACAAGCTAGGCAACAAATGTGATGTCTCACAAGTTCTGACCAGATCATACAAGCCAGGCAGCAAATAAGACGTCTTACAAGTTCTGACCAGAGCATACAAGCCAGGCAGCAAATAAGACATCTTACAAGTTCTGGCCTGACCATACAAGCTAGGTGGCAAGCAAGATGTCTCACAAGTTCTGACTAGATCATAAAATCTAGGTAGCAAATAAAATGCCTTACAAGTTCTGACCAGACCATACAAGCCAGGCAGCAAATAAGACGTCTCACAAGTTCTGACCAGATCATACAAGCTAGGCACTAAAATAAGACGTCTTAAAAGTTCTGACCAGAGCACCCAAGATAGAGAGCAAATAAAACGTCTTACAAGTTCTACCAGAGCACACAAGCTAGGTGGCAAATAAGACACAAGTCCTGACTAGAGCACACATGCTTGACAACACATAACACGTCTTACACAGGGGTTAACAAACTAGGTGGCAATAAGGCCAGTTACAAGGTCTAACCAGAGCATTCATGCCTGATAACACATAGCACATCTTACTGGTTCTGACCAGATCATACAAGCTAGGCAGCTAATAAAATGTCTTGCAAGTTCTGACCAGATCATACAAGTTAGGCAGTAAAAAAAAATGTCTTAAAAGTTCTGACCAGCTCATACAAGCTAAGCAGCAAATAAAATTTCTTACAAGTTCTGACCAGAGCATACAAGCCAGGCAGCATATAAGATGTGTTATAAATTCTGACCAGACTATACAAGCTAGCCAGCAAGTAAAACGTCTTACAAGTTCTGACCAGAGCATACAAGCCTGGCACCAAACAAGATGTCTTACACGTTCTAACCAGATCATACAATCTAGGCAGCAAATCAGACGTCTTGCAAGTTATGACCAGATCATTCAATCTAGGCAGCAAATAAGATATCTTACAAGTTCTGACCAGACCATACAAGCTAGGCAACAAATGTGATGTCTCACAAGTTCTGACCAGATTGTACAAGCAAGCCAGCTAATAAGATGTCTTACAAGTTCTGACCAGATCATACAAGCCAGGCAGCAAATAAGATATCTTACAAGTTCTGACCAAACCATACAAGCTAGGCAACAAATGTGATGTCTCACAAGTTCTGACCAGATTGTACAAGCCAGGCAGCAAATAAGACATCTTACAAGTTCTGGCCTGACCATACAAGCTAGGTGGCAAACAAGATGTCTCACAAGTTCTGACTAGATCATAAAATCTAGGTAGCAAATAAAATGTCTAACAAGTTCTGACCAGACCATACAAGCCAGGCAGCAAATAAGACTTCTCACAAGTTCTGACCAGATCATACAAGCTAGGCAGCAAATAAGACGTCTTAAAAGTTCTGACCAGAGCATACAAGCCAGGTAACAAAGACATCTTACAAGTTCTGACCAGACCATACAAGCTAGACAGCAAATAAGACGTCTTACAAGTTCTGACCAGCTCATACAATCTAGGCAATAAATAAGACATCTCACAAGTTCTGACCAGATCGTACAAACCAAACAACAAATAAGACGTCTCACAAGTTCTGACCAAATCATGCAAACCAGGCGGCAATTAAGATGTCCTGCAAGTCGTGACCACAACACACAAGCTTGACAACTCATAACACATCTTACAAGTTCTAACCAGAACATACGAACTAGGCAGTAAATAAGACATCTACAAGTCCTAACCAGAGTATACATGGTTGACAACAAATAAGATGTCTTAGCATACGTCAACAGTACAGTAAAACTTGTTGTATACACAAGTCAGCACCTTATTGTGTACATATAACATTCAATTTAATAGCAGGTCAACAACTGTATGTGGTGAACAAATCTTTGGCCTGTGCTTAATAATCATATGGAGCACTGGCTAGGACCGCCATTAGCTCATTAACTTGTATTCAATCTGTTTGTGATGCTTGTGCATTATGTTACTGCCATGAGTTGAAGACATGTTTACTATTTCGGATGGATCCTTAAAAGTTACGACCAGAATACAACCTAGGCAGGAAACTGAACATCCTAAAAGTACTGACCAGAGCACACTTGCTAGATGACAAATAAAACATTATAAAACTTCTGACCTGACATAACAACCAGGCAGCAAATAAACGTCTCACAAGTTTTGACCACGGCATAAATGTTTGACGACATATTAGTTACATGCTAGCCAGCCCAGCAAATAAGATACCTTGCACGTTCTGACCACAGCATACATGCCTGATGACACATATGCCTGACCAAAGCATAGAACCTCGGCGGTAAATAAGACGTCCTACAAGTTGTAACCACAGAATACATGCTTGACAACACGGAACATATTACTAGTTCCGACCAGAGCAATTAACCAAGTGGCAAAAATTACGCCCTACAACAGTGGTTCCTAAAGTTTTTCAGTCCCAATACCCCAAATTTCAACTCCAAGTCAACCTGATACCCTCTCTCCAATATCGGCGTGCTACTCCCAAATTTTATCTTTTAATTTTCAGTACAAAAGAGCCAACAGGACGGCTATAAACAAACAGCCGAATTGTATGGACTTTTTATTTTATATAGAGTATAAATAAATGAATGACGTACAATTCTTAATATACAAAAAAAATCAATATCAGATTGTTTTTCACATTATATTACGTTACACAACACTATCTGCGCTCATTCAGCACGATTTTTTCGACTGTGAGCTGCATGGGCCTTGTGCTCCTCTGTTCGCAGCAACCAAAGCCTCAATTCCAGGGCGCACCCGGCTCAGTGCAAGATGCATGTCAGGTTCGACCGCCAGACTGTGTCTGTTTTGTTTTTATCTGCATCAGCACGGAGAACCCGGCCTCGCATAGAAAAGTGGTAGCGAATGGTAAGAGCGCCTTCAATGCAAAGACGATAAATTTTGAGCACACACCACGATTGGAACCGAGGAAACCCCCTTAATTTAATATTTTTCAGGATGCCTTTTTCGATAACCCCAAGAACCGGTTTTGATACCCCCTGGGGGTATTGACGCACTACTTTAGGAACACCTGCCCTACAAGTTCTGACCAGACCATACATGTCATGTGACAAATAAATAATGAGACAGATACACCAGGTAATTAGATATAAATAAGTTATGTTAATGAAGACTTGAGTACAAAATATCTGTATGACAGAAGTATAGTCAAACTTTTGCACAACACTAACTAGGAAAGAGAGAGAGAGAGAGAGAGAGAGAGAGAGAGAGAGAGAGAGAGAGAGAGAGAGAGAGAGCTCCTTGACAACAGAAAATATGATTCATCAAAGTTACCGAACTAACCAGCTCTGGAATGCCCAGGTGATAAGAGATAACAATGTTACAGAGACTGACAAAAAGCACGTGACGTATAACAACAGATAAGATGAATCTTCAAGGAAGGATGAACAGAACAAACTAAAAAAGTAAATACAATAAAAACGAACGAACATGCGCAAACCGAATTCTAAAAAAAAGCTCAAAGCAAATGAACAACATGATTTCATACTATGTGACAAACTACCACGGAAATTTCCTCTAATTCACCCCAGACACGAAAGCCACCAAATATAAAATTTGCCAACTTAGCTGTTTACCTACTCTTGGATGTTCAAAGATATGTTCCAAATTTCAATTTTTCCGGCACTTGTCCACTAGTATTATACTAATGAAAATAAAAAATTGGTTTAAACTGCTCCATTCCACTTCAAATAAAGGCTACAAAAGTAACATTCCACTTAAAATAAAGGCGATAAGAATAAAGACCCCCGTTTGTTAGAAGCTGCAAACGTCATTCTTTGGAAAGAATCCCAATTACGCAGATTTAAGCAAAACAGACACTTCGCAACTGTAAAATTCTTTAAAGACCCCATCCGAGCTCCGTATTTCTCCAAAATGTCAGCAAGCTACCAAGTCCTATCATAGCACAGGGCTTTTATTAACCTCCTTACGAGAGAGAGAGAGAGAGAGAGAGAGAGAGAGAGAGAGAGAGAGAGAGAGAGAGAGAGAGAGAGAGAGAGAGACGATGTCAAACATTTTATAATAAGCTACTCAAATGAATTTTAACGTCATAAAAATTGAAAATTTAATGAATATTTACCCGCTATCGGCAACTAAATCTACTACCCAGTCAACACAGGTCTCATCCCGATGTTGCACTTAATAAATCCACAACATAAATGCACAAAATAAACAAAATATTTACCAAATCATTTCAACAGAAAACACGGAGTGTAATCTTATCATAAAATGTTGTACGAGATACAAAAGAACTGTCTAACCTTTCTTTCACACTGATTATACATGAGAGCATGAAAGGTTCTTAACCTCTGCTTATCGTATTGCACTAATGTGATTGGATAAAACCTTGGACTACAACGTTCTAGAAGACCTCTCTCTCTCTCTCTCTCTCTCTCTCTCTCTCTCTCTCTCTCTCTCTCTCTCTCTCTCTCTCCATAAAACCGATATATTAATGCTAAGGGTCTCTTTGGGTGGGTCTCTCTCTTAGAGAGGAGGCAGTGTAACCCCGCAGAATCCTGCTATACTGTAAGTAGCAGCAGTGTAGCGATAGTCAATGCGCAGTCAGTTTCAACTTTTCGCTCAGCTTTCCACTCCCTTGATAAAGCCACATCTTAAAACTAGCACAGCCTATGCTGCTGCACTGCGTTACCTTGAATGTATTTAATATCTCGATAAAGGGAATCCTTACAATGCAACAAGATTCTGTATCAGCTAAGCTAACATTCCAGGTCCCAAAAACCGCTATAAACACATCAATTTTCAAAGCAGAAATTCTGAGAACCATTCTATAAAACGCTAAATGCCGTCAGGCACGCGAGGCGTTTTATCTTCTGCCAAGAAGCAAAGGATGTATATAAATAAGGAATGACTTAGAAATGCGTATTTAAATAAATTGTCCATTATACACCATTCAAACAACAGCGTTATGCCAATTCTACCACGGGTAATGAATGACAGGCCTTGTACAGTCAACGCGCCCAGCCCAGCTTCTGTTGCGACACCGGGCTCTTCTTCGCTCAACTTCCGATAAGGGGCGCTCCTCCAAGAGCCTGATAAGGGCTTTCTACTCAGCCGCACCCCCATTTCTTTTTGTGCAACTCGAGCCTATGCCGTTAGAGGTAGACATTAGGCTTTTAACAAAAATAATAGTTCAAATCATTCAACATATCCCAATTTCCTTATCTATTGTTCAACAACATTTGCATATTAATGTCGATTTTACATTGTTCTACGGAGAGAGAGAGAGAGAGAGAGAGAGAGAGAGAGAGAGAGAGAGAGAGAGAGAGAGAGAGAGAGAGAGAGAGAGAGCAATTATTTGCAAAGTCGGAGTTTACATCTTATTTACATCCTGTCAGCCTTACGTCGATAGCGTGGCGTAAGTCTTCAGTCCAACTTACATACCCTGCCGTCTTTTAAGCCTAAATTGTAGACCATATAAAGATTCGGGGATAATACGTTATGTATATATTTCAGGTTGATGGTCATAATGTCATGCTTAAGGAAACAATAACATGACACCCACTTGTGGCCTACAAACAGCCTTCAGACAAATATGCTAAAAAGCGACTCACACCATTCAGTGACGTACTGAGATTTCAAACACTGGGCCTTCGGAACGACCTCTGAACTTTCCGGCAAAAACAAGAGAGCCAAAATCACGACATACGATATATAGGAGGACATGACCGTCACCTTGAACACTGTAACGTTTAAAACAGTGTAAATACGACTTCATAAGCTGTCAGAACAAATTGCACTTTAACATTTTGACGGTTATCAATTTCGACGTATTGGCTAACTGATAAACAGGTTGACTGACTGGTCAGTTAACTGACTGAATGCGTAACGTAAAACTTGAAGGTGCTGAAAATCCCGCCTAAAAATAAATCACTGCCTACATGGTTGCAACTTCACATCTAAGGAGTCACACTCCTTACTTTCAATCTACACGAACAATATATATAAGACTTACATTAAGTTTTTAACAATATTTTGATGGTGCCTTGTAGCTTACATTTTTGAGGCGTTTAGACATTTGTTTTATGCTCGAGAAAGGTAAGTAGCCTATATGATTGTAGGGTTTCCCCCGCCCCCTTACAAGGACATTAATGCCATCTGTTTCATAATCTCTCCAACCCCTAACACACCACAATGTTTTTCCAATGTTTTTCCGACGTCGCGTTGTAAGTAACGCAGGTCCCAGTAATTTGGCCGAACGCTTTTTGGGCGCATTTTCGCACCGAGTTCGGGGTTCCTTTGCTAATGGTTCCTCCCTCTCACTTTTCTGTAAAAGAAAACTATTGAGATGGCTTTGTCTGTCCGTCCGCACTTTTTCTCTCCGCCCTCAGATCTTAAAAACTACTGAGGCTAGAGGGCTGCAAATTGCAGCCCTCTAGCCTCAGTGGTTTTTATTCTATTTAAGGTTAAGGTTAGCCATGGATCGTGCATCTGGCATCGCTAGGGTCCAATTCCGGAGGCGTCACCGACGCACCTTCACTTGAACGGATCTAGGGAGCAACTGAGCGCTGCCCTGTCGTAGCTGAGAGTTTCATAAAGCTTATACGCTGTACAGAAAACTCGATTGCGCCGAAGAATCTTCGGCAAATTTTTTACTAGTTTCAGGTAGGCATCGATTAGAAAACAATTATGCTGCCAGTTTCGTTCATCTCCAGCTGAAAAAAGCCGAAGTAAGTCTTGTGCTAAATCTCCAGGTGTCTTCGGAGAAGCAAACCGGCCTCCCACCTCCCTAAACAGACATATCCCAACCCACCTTTTTGATCCCAAGAAAAATGTTATTTCTGGAACAAAGCCAAGATTCATGACGTCACCTTTGCTGACGTCAGCGCCGGTGCTGGCATTACTTTCTTCCCGAGAGTCTTTGGTATTGAACAAGTGGATTACTACTGAAGTTATGTGACGGACGCGTAACACAGGTTTTTATCCTGATTGTTACCTAATGATAAGTTTAACCCCACGCCCCTGGAGCGGGGCTTCTCATGTCGAGGCCTCCCCT
Source organism: Macrobrachium rosenbergii (assembly GCF_040412425.1). Lineage (NCBI taxonomy): Eukaryota > Metazoa > Arthropoda > Malacostraca > Decapoda > Palaemonidae > Macrobrachium > Macrobrachium rosenbergii. The sequence goes on from NC_089779.1 coordinate 20,378,493, forward strand.
GTGAGGACTTGGAGTTGAGACCCGGACCAGTTCGCTGAAATACCCACTGGCCAATATTGTACCTTGGCTCCTCCGATGTGATATTCAGGAACTTATCTAATTTATGTTTGAATACATTTACTGGCCAATTTGTAATAACTGAGTTAGAGTGAGATAGACAGTTCCCTAGAAGGCTACTAAAGCTAATGATACTACGTGTAAGCAACCGATAAGCCTCAGTTGGCTGTGATACAGACTGAGAGAGACAGAGCAAATATTAGGTGCTACATGTAGATGAATGGGCACTTATAAATAAAAATCACACCATTCAAACTTACGGTCATTGTGCTTCCACATTCGGAAATAAAGCGCCTTACATAATAATCATTCGCTTTTGTTTACGTTTTTCTCGGCAATTTACCTTGAAAGAAACAAACTCCCGAATGCTAATCGAACGAACACAATGCTCGTCATATCACAAATATAAATTTATAATTAGGCAGCAACGTTAAAAGGATTTTGTTCGGTCAAGTGTAGTGCCACCTAGTTTACCTGATATTATAATTCAACGACGGCAGTCAACGAAAACCCACAACCAGAATCTACTGTATTCAGCTAGCAAGAAAGAGGGTGTGGGATTTAGCCTAGAACACTGGACAAACTGTACAACTCTGCTGCTTCTGACCAGCAAGGAAGGCGTCATAGAGGAATGTGGTCATTTCATGATGTCGCAAGTTTTCTTACGTTGATACGTTATGCTGATCACTTGGGTTGAAAATTCCATGGAGGTCAAGCAATAACAACTAAGAAGTTCACCTGCTGTACAGTCAGTCAGTTTCTTGGATGCTTCCCCTGCGAGAGGGAGCATATCATTTTCACCAGTAGCCTAGTAGAGCAGTCCTATGGAAAACCAAAGAGGAAAACTAAATACCAAGCAGAAATAGGAAATGGTGATGAGACTGGGTTCCCGAAACGCTGGTGTCAATAAACAAGTGCAATGCTTGCATTATGTGTTCTTCAAGTAGATATGAAAGCAGCCTGAGTTTTTCAAAGGCCTAGTCCGCTTCGTAACACAAGATGCTTTTCTTTTTAGTAATTTATTAAAAAAAATCATATCCTCTATCCTCACACAAGAATGGTAAGTGTTCACCCTTCGGGAAGGCGGTAATGAAGGAGATTTCATATTAGTCTTGCGCCTGGCATGACTTGAAAATCAATAGTCGCTCTGGAAGACGAAACCAGGTTCCAGCAAGATAAACTCTCTCATACATCTCTTGCACCAAATCTACGTCATACATAGAGTACAGTTTGTCTGTCTGTGAAATGAGCGATTCTCATGAGATTACAGCAATCGGCTAATGCGCTGATCAAGAAATGTATGACTAAGCTATGGGGCTGTTTCTATTATTCAATTTTGACACCATAACTGTTTCTGGTGACCATTTTCATTCAATTTTCACACCGTAACTATTTCTGGTGACCGTATTCAAAACAAATATGTTTCCGGTATATGCCGAAGGTTTTTTCTTTACTAGTTTGCGTTCTGGAGGAATTTTGTTCAAGATAGACGTTATTTTATTTATTTCATTTACCCGATAAAACTTATTTTCAGTTCACTACTGTGTTTTTCAGTAAGTGTCTAAAATTTTCTGACATCACTTTCATGAAGCATTTTTCTCAAAACTAAGAATAATTTCACTGACTAATATTTCTGAAAAACCAACGCTTTCCTCGTTTTTATTATGACATCAGCACATATCTGATCACTTTCCTTCTTAGACGACAGTGATCCTATTACGCTTTCGTAAAACAGTGATCTGGAATGCAGTAATCTACTTAATATCACGATATTCTAATGAGAAGAAGGGTCAATGTACAATAGAACTGAAGTAGCCAGGCCTCCTTAACCAATCATACACAGCAAGTTATTGCCTCCAAAAAAGTTCCTAAAAGAATTTTACATTATTGTCATACACATTATACACTAATATATACAATATATATATATATATATATATATATATATATATATATATATATATATATATATATATATATATATATGCCTATATGAAATTTTTATCACACCGTGATTTATATACAATCACAAAGCTAGAAATGCTTAATATCCAATTCAGGCTACTTCGGGAATATCCCGATAGGGAATTATCACCGAAGGAGAATTTTATGGTTTGACCGTCGAATGGGGTCGTTGGAAGGTACTATGTCGAGGGATCGAGACCCGGTGGTACCGATCCATTTATCACTTAAAAAGTCCCCTTCGGCGATAATTCTCCATCAGGGATATTATACGGCGTTTGTAGCTTCATGATTGTATACATACAATATATATATATATATATAATTATATGTAATATACATAAATATATACATAAATAGATACATATATGAAAAATCCTAAAGCTACAGGAGAGAAATATATTCCAAACGAAGACAAAATATACAAACAGAAGCGAAACAGTGCGCCACAAACATGACATCAGCCGGCTCCACATATTATAGGACCCCGGACAAACCCGAGAGTAACAAAGAAAAGCGTTTCCAAATACCCAGCTCAAACCAGAGAACAGACCTTTATGCATTGATTCTTTCAAGTCCCACATCGCCAAAGCACTTCCTGATCCCCGCCCCACCCCCACCCACCTCAAAAAAATTTTAAATCATAGAATGCTTTTGTAAAATATAAAGATACACACCGCGTTTGGTTACACAGTTTGGCGTAATTCTGTAAACTTCCCATGATATTTCTGGAGAATGTAGTGCTCTTTGAGATCTGATATATTTCAATAGAGGCTGTAATAGCAATATGACGAATTTAGAGCAAAATCCGTCTTTTTTTTTTAACTCTATTATCTGACATTACAAGGAAACAACTCAAGTCTCGCCAAGGTCAAACGCCAGACAAGCTAATTATTGGCGAATAGGCCAGGGAACATACAAGGAGGTTTGGCAGGGTATGGATTTATACTAAACAAATATTCTATAGGTATATACTAAACAGATATTCTATAGGTATATGCTAACAAATTTCCTACAGGTATATACTGAACAAACACTCTATAGGTATATACTAAACTAGATTCTACATTCATGCAGAGTACTACCAGTAGATGCTCTTCAAGTGAAGGAACCAAACATCATTCACTGGAACAGATGCACTTTGTCGACACCTGAATCACTGTCAACTTGCCAGTGCCACATTCAATATATAATGCTTGTCATAACAGAATCAGAAAGGGGAAATATAAATAAATATCTTGATAATTAAAATTCTACCTACAAGAAAATTATAAACGAAGATGATCATTAACTAATCGCCAACTTTATCTTCATTTAAAGTGAAGAAATGTGCCTTGAGGAAATGAAAATTTGATCCACTGCATAAAACACGAGGGACTCTGCACCTCCACATAAGCAACTAACAGAGCATCTTTTTTTTTTTTTACTATATTTTTAATGAAAGCAACGGTTACCGGTACATATTGTTTACACCCATTAATTTTACGGAATTGTAGTTTTAAACCAACTACCAAAACCAGAATATATTTCGGCCCCATAAAAATAAGTTAAATGAGGGAATTCGAGATAACATTAACAAGAACATCGAACAGTACTCTCCACAGAGGATGAAAAGACATATCACGACAAATCTACAATTGTGAAATGCATAATCATCTCCTGCGCCTCGTCACCCAAAGATTCTCCACGAAACTCCCTCCCTCGTTTCTATCCTGTACCTTATCTCCCACAAATCTTCACGTCTGGGTATTCCAACTGTGACAAGCAGTCATCGATATACCAAAACGTATGTATGTATGTATGTGTATATATATATATAAGCCACTCTATTGAAAGAATCCATAAGGAGAGAATTCCTGTGGGTAAGATAGTGAGACTAGGACCCAGGAATGGCGCAACAGACTAACCTACAAGAGAAGAATTTTGAGATGGACTTTTGGAAGGGTCAACGCAGGTAGGGGACTTAGAATAGTCACAGGGGTAATAGACACGCTAGACGTCACTTTAGATACACTTGTCCCAAGAACTCTATTCCTGTGATCTCCTTTCTGCTGGTCTTAATTGTCTTTCAGGAATGTTGGCACTCCTTCCTTAATCCCTCGCTCCTTCGGAGCCCTGAAGGCCTATAAGTGAATGACAACCGTTGAGGTTGGGAGAGAAAGAGCGATCCCAAAGGAGTCCCTCCACTCCAGTCATCGTTCAGAGCAGGTGCGTGATCTGCTAGGTCCAAACCTCAGGCTGTTCCCCTTTGTCTCGTTTTTGCCATGCTGGTACGAGGTCGCAAGAAACCTGGGCCCCAGGTCGCCCCCTAAGTTGTCAACGGACGGACTGCATATTGGATCACGTTCAACTGTACAGTAGTCGTGCACACTGCAATGCTGGATTGCCCAGAAAGTCTGAAATTTGACAATTAAATGCCAGTTTCTGTTACTCACTGAATCTCTCATTTTCCTTTTCCAAGATTTTCATCTCCCAACATAAAATCCCTTGAAGCTTAGCATGTGCGTTCCCATGAAATAATCCCTTGCTCACTGACATAGACTACTGAAAGTGAGAGAATCTTCTATGTACACACATGTTCTTATCTGGGAAATCTATTTCCAGACGTGTCAGCTGTTTCAACGTCGCAATCCCGTCATCCATCTTGCTTGGAAGAATTTTTGCCCTGTTGCGGCAGGCTATTCAACGTGCAACATTCCATGAAATTAGTAATTGCAAAGTCCTCAGAGGGGGCCCAGATTCCGTTGTGTTTTTTACTGTAGAAGTAATGTATTTCCTGTAAAAGGAATCACTATTTGAGATGCTGTTAAGTCTCCCAGTAATTTTCTTTGCTGAAAGCTAAAATCAGTTTCTTTGCTTAAATTGCTTATGTTGTGTCAATAAAGTAATATTTTTGTACTGATCAACGCTTCCAATTGGCAGCCTACCAGTATTATTATTATTATTATGTAATTTTGTATACTCCATGTACTGTATTAACCCTTAATGGACGGCGCCCTTCGTTGGCTGAGTCGGTTGAGCTTCAGACTGTCACTCGATGGGCCGGAGTTCAATTCCCCCGGCCGGCTGATGAAGAGCTAGAGGAATTTATTTCTGGTGATAGAAATTCATTTCTCGCTATAATGTGGTTCGGATTCCACAATAAGCTGTAGGTCCCGTTGCTAAGTAACCAATTGGTTCTTAGCCACGTAAAATAAGTCTAATCCTTCGGGCCAGCCCTAGGAGGGCTGTTAATCAGCTCAGTGGTCTGGTAAAACTAAGGTATACTTAACTTTTAACTTAATGGACGGGCATCATCATATGAGTATCTATAAGAGGTTTTGAGTGATGGGTGGATGGCGCCTAACTCATATGCGTGTTAATATTATGCGTCATTGCTTTGGATGAATTTAGCGGGAAAATGTTCATATCACTTCAATGGCATATAAATGACTTATGGCAACTACAGTATAATAGTTCAGCACGGCAAAGACATCGATTCGATCTGCATGCCTTGAGATTTCAGAGGGGAATGTACAATACTGCCTCTCTGCATCTCCAGGACGTCTTTTTTTTTATTTGCTCATAAATATACCCAGGGATAGCTGTAGGGTTTAGTTCTTATGTTTGATAATATTATGTCAGCTATAGTTGTAATTTTGCAAAGAAAAGTGCTGAGAAAAATTAGAAAAAACATGTATACCTAACAAAAAGTTACTGCATCTCCTCATCTCAGTAAATCTCGTAAATATTTACAACAAATATACTAAGAATTTGTTACCGATTTTAGTTCTTATCTGTTATGATACTGTGTGAGCTGTAATTATAATTTTACAAAATAAAATAAAATAAATTATTAGAAAAAAAAAACATGCATAACTTGGTAAAATTAGTTACCACATGAGGTTAATTAAACACTTCATAAATTCTAAAGGTCAAACAAGTTATATTTTGATTTGAAAAACCTGTACATTACTTCTATAAAAAAAATGACGTCCTTACAAATCTATAAACATTTTGTTAACAGCACTCAATCTGAACACATTTTATTTCATCATAAAACATCGTAAAACCGATACCCAAACCCATACTGATAGCCATACCCATACCCATGTCTGTACCATACCCATACCCATGTCTGTACCATATAGTCAAGTCAAAATAGGATTTGACCCCCAAAAAATTGCTAGAAAACATTTTTTGGTTATTTTTGGTTTGTATGGGGCTACTTTATTACATCCCAAAAGTCTACCAAATTTGGTCAACCGGAAAGTGGTAAAATTACATAATATCCAAGATGGCTGCCGATGAACAATTAATGTACAGCAAACTTCTAAATGGCTGGTTTTAGACCCCATAAATGTATTACAAACACATATAAATATGATAGCTAAGATTCAAATGAGATAATGATTACATCATTAGGACAAGCCTGTGACGTAATATTACGTCATAATGACGTAAAATGTTGATTTGTAGTTCGGGACAGTAAAAAATTGCAGTAAACCCAAATATTGACCCCCTCATAATTAATCTGAATGAAAAAATACCATGGGTACCAGAAATTTGAAAGGCCTCACCTCACCCTCATGATCATACGTCACAGTTATAAGCCATGCAATATACACTACTTGTCATACATGGTGTCAAACCTTGTAACATTTGGTTAATATTGACTTTCGATGAACTAAAATATGACATCCCATAGACTCTGATAAGTTATGGATTATGATTTCCATGTGACACAAAAAGATAAACACATGACGTTAGGGACCATCTCAAAATCAGCTGATGCCACACAAAACTTAACTTGGTTAGTCTCTCCATTAACCCCCTCCCCCTCCTCAAGAGACTAAAACGCCAAGGTAAATTGGCATAATGACCTCTGAAAGAATACATGAGTGATGCCAACAACCTGAACAATCCTCAACCTCCCCTCACCCTTAGACTAACCGAGTTTAGTCTTCTGCTTCATCAGTTAATTATGAGATGGTCCAGTATTATGACATAATTGCATAGCGGAAACACAACTTAAACAGAAAGTTAATACTAACATCAACCAATTTTAAATGCCTTTATGCCAGTGTTCTGCTCACAACATTGTGGTTTAAAATACAGCACTGTCTGCACGGTTGTCATCAGCATCTGCGTCAGGGTCCCCTGTACATTCATTATTTGGGTTGAAACAAGATTCGGCTTGGCAAGGTCCACATGCGGATGTACATGGAAGACCGTACTTCCTGCAACTACAACGTGTATTACAACAGCCAGATGTACAGTTACAATGAATCACTTTAAGTAGCCTTTCAGGAGCTGGCTTCTGGTCTGTCATAACTGGCAACAAAAGCTATCTTCCTGTTTCCAACCCCAGTTCTTTGGGTCCATCATTCCGTCTTTTCCCATCCACACAATGATCTGATAAAATGTGCGTAGTGAGTGGTACTTGGCAGCAGATACTGTTGGCGGCAGCTTCTCGGGTTTTACAAATGACTTTGCAGATGATACTTTTTCGCAAGCAAGGTGTTTCGTAGGTTTGCCAGGGGGTGTCCCAACTTTTCCTCCATACAAAGAAACAAAAGTTTTGCATCCAGAATCAACAATCGTGGACAATTCCTGATCTGCTGTGGTGAAGACTGCCGCACATGACTTAATGACAGAGTCACGTTTGATCAATTTTGAAATAGAGCCTTCTTACCAATACCAAAAATTCTTGATGTGCTGTCACAACCTGTAAACGCATGTACAAAAAGCAACTGCCTGGAAACTTCACATCCTAGGAGTTCTTTCAGAGAACAGATATCGTAAACATACTTAGATTTCAGTTTGTCCGATCGAAAATAGAGCTTTTTGCTTTCCCTTTCTGTATAGTATAAAAGTAGAATTAGAAGGTCCGTGTCTTCTCCAACTAAAGTTGTGTCTCTGTGTTTTGCAGATGCCACTGCAGCTTTGACAATGTCAACATCTGCATCTCCATGTGCATGGATAACTTCACATCCCCTGTCTTTCAGTTTGTCGCAGATCAGGTTGATCATCTGTTGTTTATTGCAACCATTAGACAAAAAGTCCTCCATTCTCCCTGAAAAAACAGTGTTGGAGTCAAAACGCACCACTTGGTGTGATTTACGTTGTCGCCTCTGGTGTTCATTGTCCTTGATACTGGGCTCACCACTGTATCCATCAAAAACTACGGTAGCCATTCCATACCTGGAAAAAGTGAAATTGACATATTCTTCAGCAATTTTGCCGTAGCTGATCCCACTTTTCCATGATAAGCGATGCAGGAGAGATCCTCCATCAAGAACAAAATGTTCAGATTCAGGTATCGATTCTGTAATCACAGCATTACTAGAGGATTGACTCACAAAATCACGTAGAGCCTCGGCCAACTGAGGCTTGTCTGCTTTCTGAAAAACGTGTTTGGCTTCAAAAAGAGTGGGAGGATATGGACTGAGTTCATAGTCCATAATATCCTGTAATGTTAAATCCCCAGCTTGTGACACAACAAGAAATCTTTGAAATAGGAGTTCAGGATTGATCACTTGATCGGCATTAACTTTCACTGACGAAGAGTAGCCAAGAGTTTTGACTTTATCCTTTCGTTTAAAGGAATAGGTAAATATTGGCTGGCCGATCATTTTCTGTACTATCGCTTTGCCCACAGCTTCATATTCATGCACATTAACATCTTCATTGGCCACTACCCCAGTCACAACATTTCTTAATTCAGAATCTTTGGAGAATGGGTTGCAGTCAAGAAGTTTCTGCAGGAGTTTCACACTGTCTTCTTGATCTCTTTGTATCCTTGGTGTTGTTGATTCTTTATGTTGCTCACTGGAAGTAAATGATAGTTCTGTGAACTCTTGCATCGCAAGATTGTATGCCGAAGAGACGGACGATGACAGTGTCCAAATGGTCCTGACATCCTCTGTCATTCCACTTCCTCTGGTCAGGCCACCACTACTTTTAAGGGAACGCATTAGTGTTTGCTCAATTGTTAGGTCTGATCCAAGCCCAGCCCAGAACTGATCCGTCCTTCTGATCACATGTAATCCACTTTCAAATTTAGCGACAATGTCTGGATGTTTTTGATGAAGTTCATTCATTTCCTGCAGGTACAGGTAGGCAGACTTCACATAGTTAAAGTGTCCTGCTGCAGCGAATATTGGAATGCAGTCCGAAACTGCACTCAGATGCATACCCCAGGATCCTGTACGATCAGCCCTTATCAAAGCACGTGCCGTTGCCAGCATATTCTGATACCCAAATAAAACCAATTCCAATTGAAAGAACAAACTCAAAAACATAGGAAAACATTCTTACTTTATTTGTTTTGGGTGAAAAATGACCGAGTTATCGACAAGGAAACATATTCAATGAATTTTCAAATTTTGGCGCCCATCTTTGAACTGACCCAATTTTACCCACTTTCCGGTAGTCCAATCTTGGTAGACTTTTAGTATGTTAATCTACAGATATCAGGAAACCAAAAACAAGCAAAAAACAATTTCTAGCAATTTGTTGGGGGTTGACCCCCTTTTTTTCATATTTTGACCCGCCTAATACCCATACCCATATCTATACCATACCCATACCCATGCCTAAATGATACCCATACCCATATCCTTACCATATCCATACCTATACCCATACCATACCATTCCCATACCTTCTGGTCATATACAAACATCAGAAAACATGGAAAAGGGAAATGGGAAAAGGGAAGGGGGAGGGGGAGGGAGATGGGAAAGGAGGAGGGAAGCAGAGGAGGAAGGGGGAGGGGGATTATCGTTTTTCCATGAGGGAGTTGAGGTCCCAGGGAGTGATGTCCTTACAAATCTATAAACATTTAAACATGGAAAAGGGATGAGGGAAGGGGGAGGGGGAGGGAAAATGGATGGGAAAGGGGAGGGGAGGAGGAAAGGTAGGGGAATTATCGTTGAGGTCCCGGGGAGAGAGGGGGTTGTTTAGGGACCAGACCGCTTAAACCAGTTTTGGAGGGAGGGGGAGGGATGTAGGAGAGGAGGTCCTGGGAGAAGGGGTTGTTTAGGGACCACACTGCTTAAACTAGTTTTAGGGGGGAGGAGGGAGGGGAGGGAGTAGGAGGGAGGTCCTGGGGAGAGGAGGGTGTTTAGGGACCACCCAGCTTAAACCAGTTTTGGGAGGGGAGAGGGAAGTGGGAGGAATGGGGGGAGACACAAAGACAACACATGCAGAAACAAAGCCAAGGAAATTAATATAATAGATAATATTATTATATATATAATATATATTGTGTGTATATATATATATATATATATATATATATATATATATATATATATATATATATATATATATATATATATATTAGCGAAGGCATGAGTAAGAGGCAGCATCTACAAACTTACTGATTTATTCAAAACAACAGCACGAGGCAAACAAAACAGAGATTAGTACACAGTCAACTGTGTTTGCTTGAGAATGGAGAATGGTACATAATTCCATACACAAGTTGCAAACAGAGTTCTGATAAATATATCTGGAGAGCTGACATTGCATTGCCTCTATTAGCAATGATACAACTGACATTATTATGAACAACAGTATTACATAAAAAGGATGTATGGGGTCAGTTGTGTTTCTTATATGTGTGTGCTCGGTGCGTATGCCAGGGGATGCTTGCTGTGAAGAGCAGATGCCCATAGGGTACGAGTTCGGACAGCCAGGTCAATTGTGTAGGTCCACGTGGGACCCTACAGGACTCCCCCACTTAGAGATAACTATGGTTGTAGGTTGGTACCTGGGAGTTATGCTGGTTTGAGATGATCGACGGACATCCAGACAACCCTGCCATCAACTGTCATCTGGTAGGCCTTGTCTCTCCTTTGAATGATCCAGTATAGTCCCGAGTAGGCTGGGGAGAGTGTGTGCGTCCACTCGTATGAATGCATATTTTACGTTCTGCAGTTCGTTGGCGACATACAATTTCCTGGCCATGCCGTAAGTCGTCTTGGGCATCTGGCGGTGAGTGATGCTTTCAATGACTGGTGTACCCTTTCGACAATGCTGTTAGCTTCTGGGCTGTAGGCCATTGTATGTACTCTGTCCCCAAACTGTCTGCAAGGGTGTTACATAAACTGGATGTGAAGTTGGCCCCCCCTGTCACTTATGATGACTACGGGACTCCATGTCTGCTGACCCATCCAATGAGAGCGTTCACACAACTCTCTGCCGTCTGTTGACGTATTGGTATTGCTTCTGGATACCTGGTATTTCTGTCAATGATGGTGAACAGGTATCTGTACCCCTTGGAGGGGGGTAGAGGGCCCACTATGTCAACATGGATGTTGGCAAGACATCAGTGTGTTGTGTGGGACTGTCTTATTCTGCTCTCTACATGCCTCGTTATTCTTGACATCTGACACAGAAAGCATTCTCTTGTGCACTTTTTAATGTCGGCTTTCATTCCCCACCAGATGTAACGTTCCGCTACAATTTGGGTGGCTGTGCAGCCTGATGGGTGGGACAGATTGTGGGCGAGGTTGAAAGCCTTCCGAGACCTGCTGACAGGTAGGGGCAAGGGGGTTCAGTACTTGTTTCACAGGAAATGGTCATCTCTCCATTGCTGACAGATAGGTCATTCCACATGAGGGCAGGGTTGTCCCGCCACATTCGCTGTAGGTCCACATCATCTTTTGTGCCTCTGCTATTTCAGCATAAGCTATCCCAATCTGGACAGTTTTCACACAATTTCTCGATAGTGCGTCAGCCATGGTGTTTGAAGGAGCTCGTCCATTAGTCTTCTCTATGTTTTCCTTCACTACTGGACTTGAAAGTATCCCTTCAACAGATCTATTTCAGTGAAGACTTTGGTGCCGTTCATTTGGTTAGTGAAGTCTGCTATGTTCAGCAACATGTATCTGTCAGGCTTCGTTTTAACGTTTAGAAGCCGACAGTCTCTGCAAGGCCACCATGTTCTGTTGGGTTTTGGTACCCTGTGGAGGGGGGATGCCCATGGGCTGGGGGTTTTCTGGCATATTCCTGCCTTCCCCATTTCCCTGAATACTTGTTTGGCATAGGTGAGTTTTTCTGGGGCCAAACGTCTCAAGCGGGCGTGAACTGGAGGACCTTCCATTTCTACGTGGTGCTGGATGTTGTGCTTTGCTGGTTTGGTTAAGTCGTGCTGCAGGTCGTCCTTGAAGACCTCTGGGAATTCCTGTAGGAGGCGGCGTATTTCTGGTGGTGGGGTGGCTGATGCAATGGGTATGGTTTGTCCTATCTGCTGTCGTGACGATACAGTGGTGGGTTGCTCTATTGGTTGTTGTGGTGATGATGCTGGGGCAGTTTTTGGGATCAGCTGTTTTGATGCTATGTCCACCAGCAGGCTGTGTTCTTTTATGAAGACTGCTCCTAAAAGCGCTGAACACCCAGCTGTAACCTTTCCCATTGAATGACAGTTTCATGGTCTGACTCCCACACATCTTGAGTGATGCTGCACTAGCAGTGGATACGTGGATGTTGGTGGATGGAGCAGGATTGAGTCGTTTGTGTGGGCTAGCTGGCACAAATGATTTGCATGCCCTGGTGTCAACAAGGAATTCTGTGTTTGAACTCTCGTTCCTTATGAGGAAGCACGATGAGCCTTTGTGTTTGTACCTGGAAGAAAGACAGCAGAAAGCAGGTGCAACTTCTCTTACGAGGCAACCAGTCTGCTCACACTGACAATTAGTTGTCTAGGTCACTGATGCAACCCTTTCACATGTTTTTTTAGAACAGGCAGCCTTTGTCACATTTGCGGACCTTTCTTCCAAACTTCCAGTGGAAGAAGCATGTTCCCTATGGTGATTCGTTTTTCTTCCGCATGGTCTTTCCATTGTTGAACTGTTTGGGGAAGCTCCGCTTTTGAATGGGGACTGCCGGTTCCTCTGGGTCACTGTCAGATTCCATGTTGGTTGACTGCTGGGACCATCGTGCTGCTGCTGCTACGGGTTGCTGGGTAGGCTCCACTGTTTTGTACGCCATGTGTACTGCATTGAACAAACTTTGGAGTTCTTCAATGGACATGGTGGTGTTGGGTATGGCCGCCACATAAGGTCCAGGATTGACTAGGGTTGGCCATTTGCAGTGGGTAATGTTACCAACCAACGCAATTGCTTGTAGACATGCAATGGCTGCTCGTCTCTTATGGCTGCCCCACGCTGTCCAGGAACTTCTTGGCTCTTAAGGCGGGTGGCATGTTGAAGGATGACTTCAGCTGGTCCTTCAGTGATTTGCAGGTGACAGGGGTTTTAAGCTCTGCTAGCCATTCTGGGACTGCTCGAAAACGTTGTCTGGCAGGAACTCGAGGACGGAGTCTGCTTTGCATGCCAGGGAGGTGATTTTCTTCGACTGGACGATTGTCTCTGCCCTGAAGAACCAAGCTTCTGGATTGTGGGGCATGCAGGGGGACAGACGTATGGAGGCGGGGGTGATGCTGTCGCTGGAGAGGCTGGCATCATTGGGGTTGACTGGGCTGGTGATCTCCATGGTCACCAACGTAGTGAAGGTGTACGTAAGAGGCAGCGTCTACAAACTTACTGATTTATTCAAAACAACAACAGAAAGGTCAAGGCCTTTGTAAGAATTCTTTATAAAAACAGGAGAAAGCGTATAGGTTCTTAAATTAGCAAGACAGGTTAGCAGATCGCAATCGTTACTCCCCACAAAATTTCCCAGTTGGAGGGAGCAGCTGTGTTGTGTTGCCAGATGAATGACCATAGGAATTAGGAAGTGCTTTGTTAGGGATTACTGCATGTGTTAGAGAGAACAAGTTAGCTAGGAGTCTATTCAAGAACAGTTACGGCCGAGAAACGTGTACAATTTCTCTGTCTGTGATAGAAATCTTGAATTCAAACACAGTTAAAACACGTGTGTCGACTTCAGGCATCACGACGCTGACGAGCGAGTCAGACCTCTGTTCAGTTGGTGCATGTGTGAATCAGTCCCACTGTCTCCAACAATAAAAACATTCCTGGCATAGTCATTTCACAAAACTCGCATCCGATATTGAAGTAAAGTACAGACATTGCTGATGCTCAAAGTTAAACAATTCACTTTTACAGTCGAAACCCGCATTTAGCGAAGAAAGTAGTTTTGTTGTTTTGTATACGTTTCCCTCCAAAACCCCCATTCACTGTTCGAAGCGAGTTGACCCACGATCAGCTGTTTTCTCACACACGCGACTCGACCCCGTATCTTTCGTTCACACTGAGCGAAGTTTCATCACTTTTCAACCTTGACATAAAACCTTCACGAAGACTTGAAAACTTTTGAAACAATTTACGACTTTACTTACTATCAATTGTTAGGGCAAGAACGCACTAGTAAAATTACGCAATTCCCAAGAATTCACTTTGAAAGAGAAAGAAAACTTAACGTAATTTTGCAAACATAATTCATTTTCTCTTAAGCACAAGGTGAAGTAACTTTAATTTCTACCACATAAGCGTCCCAGTACACTGCGCTCTCAGAGAGAGAGAGAGAGAGATTTTGTTGTTTGTTTTCCTTCCTTTTAGCATAACAAAGGGGCATACGAAAATTTATCCACGAGTTGGAAAGCCAACCCACGAATCATAGCAGCGAAATACAAAGAATTTTCTTTCGTTTAACCAATCTTCGAACTTCGAAGATCCAACTCCATTATCACTTTATTATACACAGTGCGCAGAATTTATAAGTACTCATGTTCAGCGAATATCGCATACCTGCTTTTTCCATTTAGTGCTTCAGCCCATACAAATTCTCATATGCCATAGAATGCACGGACAGCTATTTAATTGTACGTTTATCAACTGCCATGCACAAGTGGGTACTCATTATTCAAGACTTGCGTATGCTGCAAGCAACAAATCACATATTGTGCGCAAAACCCATATCCTCCCTCTCCTCATGTCAGGGAGAAGGCTTCCTTTTCCAATGTCAGGAAGCAATCTCTAGTTCTTAAAACTAGCCACCCCCGAGTGTCACGCCCTAGGGTTCTCTTCCCACAGTGCCACTAAATCTGAGGCACTGCCAACCAAGCCAATTACTGAAGCCCTTATCTTTCTTCTTTCCCTTTCCTTCCTCACTGACTTCTGCCGGAGTCTATTCTTTCCCTCTTACTCCTTACTTACCTTCTGCCTCAGGCAGAGTGCCACTCCTTCAGTGCCGTTTGATTGCACTGATCCTCAGAGCGCACCGGCACCACAGTGCCACCCAATCAAAATAACTGCTCATAAGCCACTGCACCTGCTCCTAAGATACAAGAGTGCCACCAACAGTGCATCCGCCCATAAGACCGTAGCGCCTTCCGGATCACTCCCATTTCCTAGGTGTTTCCACCCATAAGGATATTATACCTTCGGGAGCACTTCCATATCTACCAGTGTATCGACCCATAAGGATCAGACTTCGTCCAGGATAGCTCCCTCAGTGTGACCTTCACACGGCGCACTCAACCCCAGTGCCACCTTATTAAAAGGGTGCCACACCACTGAAGTGCCACCAAATTACAGGACACTTCCCACAGTCGTCAAAAACCTTTCCTCAAAAACGCCCAGTCAACCCACTTAGCCGCCCTTCCCCCACCAGCAACATAGCAACAGAGGAATACCAAGCCTTCATGAATTTAGGGAAGGAGGCCGGACTCTCGGGAGCCGCACTCATCAAGTGGATCAAAGAACAGCTAGCCGAAGGAAGGCAGCATGAAGAAGAACAGAAACAGCGAGACGAGGAAAGGAGGAGACAGCGCGAACGAGAAGAAGAAAGAGAAGAAAGGAGAAGACAGCATGAATTAGCCCTCAAGGCAAGCGAGCTGGCTCTCATAGACAAGGAGCTCGAGCTCGAGAGAGCAAGGAGGTAAAGCGCAGAAGCTCTAGCTTCCCAACAAGCCTCTAGCCCAACACCTGCTGCTTCAAATGCTCCACTATCAAGCCTTAATGCCCTAGTCCCCAAATGGACTGAGGAAGAGCCGGAAGCATGGCTGGGAGAGGTCGAGGCACTCTTCGATAATTTCAACACCACTGAGGCCAAGAGGGCCTTAGTGCTGACCAAACACCTGGAAGGTAAAGCAAAGGCAGCACTCTGCTCGTTGAAGCAGTCAACAAGGAGACATGGCCGCAATCTGTGAGGTAATAGCCAACACATACGAAATAACCCGAGAAGTGGACACAACAGTTCCGAGGTCTGGCCAAGGAAGCCGGCTGGTCCTGGACAGAATGGGCCTGTCACAAGACTCATGCTGGGACCCGCTGGGTCGACTCCCTGAAATGCACGACTTTCGAGGACCTATTCAATAGGACCATGCTGGAGAATCTTGTCCAGTGTGTGCCTGGGCCTCTGGCTGTGTATCTTTGTGATAAGCAGCCACCCACTCTCAAGGAAGCCTGCCGCTTGGTTGATGACTGGGAAACGTTTAATGTCTCCCACAGCACGTTTCAACGCCGCGTAGTGCCACCCGGATACCTCTCAGGCTCAACTCACCCACAGAACGGACCGCCTAGCAAACGTACTTGCACCACCTGCAATAGGTACGGTCATGCTGAAGCCAAGTGCCGCTACAAGGCAGACAACAACCAGGGCAACAACCACCAGCAGCCTACCAATAACCGCCACTCCTCCTCTCCTTCTACCTCCCCACCACCTTCCCAGCAGACCGTCACTGCCAGGAGATCATCCCATCCCAGGGGACCCTACTGAGACTGTGGAGCTCCAGGGTACTCTTCATCTGGGTATCCTGCCTGCTCGAAACATGTGCCCTATCCCCTGCACATCAACCTGATTAGCGCCACCTCCTCCCTGGCTGTGCCACCAAAGAGGTCTCACCCTGAGCGGGTCTGGACTCAGTCCATCTCATTGGCCCCTCTGGGTGGCTCTAGCCCACCAGTGCACCTACCAGCCGACACTGGGTCGGATATTAGCCTGATTGATCAGGCCAAAGTGCCAGCCAGTGCCACCGTAGACGAGCAAACCAGGTGGACGGTAACCTGGGTAGACGAGCAATCCTTGACCATTACCACAGTCGAACTCAGGATGATCACCCCTTGGAGCACACAAACTCACCGCCTTGGAGTGGTGAAACGTATTCGGCATGGAGTGGAATTCCTGCTAGGACGAGACATCCTCTGGGAATGTCCCACACCCACGCCACTCTGTTGCCTGACTGCCTCCACCAGTGAAGCCATGCCAAAATTTCCTGAGTGGGACACAGCCTCTGTGACGGTTGTGCCACCGTCAGCCCAACCTTCTGTTTGCCCAAGAGCGAACCAGACCCACCAGCATCTAAACCATTCCAGGCCTAGTCTACGAATCTCACAACTGGACGGCTACCAAAATACCCCTCCCTCACCACGAAGGGATACTACCAAATCCCGATGCAGGACCTGCAACATAAGAGGGCACTCCGAAAGATGGTCAAAGTGCCCAAGCAAGCTAGCCGCAGTGGCCACCATTTGCACAACCAACCCAAAAGGCTCGGCCCTCTCCCCAAGACAGGAATCTGTTGCCTATCACTCCAAGTACACCAAGGGGTTTTGCACCCCCGAGTCCCTCTTCAGCCTCGCCTGAATCCAGTTCGCTGCCAGTGCCACTTGCAAGCACTGGTCAGTGCCAAGCTCCACCTATCTCAGCCGGAATCTCCA
Source organism: Macrobrachium rosenbergii (assembly GCF_040412425.1). Lineage (NCBI taxonomy): Eukaryota > Metazoa > Arthropoda > Malacostraca > Decapoda > Palaemonidae > Macrobrachium > Macrobrachium rosenbergii. Next base: position 20,396,126 of record NC_089779.1, read on the forward strand.
TACCAACCTTAATCCCCGTGCCTGGCTCCGAGTTAGTGCCAGTGCTGGATCCAGAACCTGACACAGATCCTCCAACAGGAGATCCACCTAACCTACAGATTTGGTCATCGACCATTGTGAGCCTCGAACCCAACATTTCTTCTTCCCACTCTCTTCCACCTGCTGAGGATGACCCCATAGCAGGCCTGGACATTACCTCTTTTCTGGTCAACCAGGAAATATCTGGCCAGGACGCAGACGCTGGCTCTACTCACACGACAGTTGTCGCAGCAGCAGCTGAAGTAGGAGACCAGCCCCTAGCTACTGAGGCTGCCCTGATGGCGCTCCTAGCCTTTCTCCAGAGTCGGTACCCTCATCACCTCCTAGGAATGGCCTAGCCAGACCTTGGAGGCCCCCGAAGAAGAAGAAGGGGCGGAAGAGATCCAATTAATAAATCAGAGCCACAGGCTCTCCTTGGCACTCATGACCAGTTAGCCGAGTGCCGCTTCCATCTCAGAGTGATCCTGGCACCTGCCCAGAGAAGGTAGCCTGCGTGATCTCTGCCCCAGTCGTATTAACTCCTAACACCTTAGGCATCTGTAACATACTAATCTTTTTCCAACTGACCTCCTTCAAAACTATCCCCTACTCAAACTGATACCTCACTTAATTGCCTACCATGATTTACCCTTCAGGTTACTCATGTTTAATTTTGTTGCGTGTATTAATTCTAAAGCACTGCGTAACTCATAATTCATTACATGCCATTAGTCAGTGCCAACTCGTTCAGTGCCAGAGTCTTAGGATAGTAGGTTAGGATAAATATTTACTATTTGTATTTGCCTAGGAGTAAAGTTCTCTTTTCGTTAGAGAGAGTTAGTAGAAGTGTCGATAACCCTTAGATAGGTTAGGCATGTTGTAGTAAGTAAGTTAGCCAACCCAGTACCCCTCTCAGCAGTTAGGTAGGTCCATTTAACTATTGCAGTGCCATGCACATCTTAGGTAGGAACGCTAGCTGACTAGTCAGTACAAATGACTTACTTAGCCAAGACTTTCACGCCCTTTCAGGCGTGAATGCCTTTTCAAAGGGGGGACCTTTCATGTATTTTAATCCATCCCACCTATTCCGCCCAGTAATAAATCGAATTTTATGAACAATGCCTTTCGCAGTAGCGACGAAGCACCAATTTAATGACGGGAGAGACGTTAGGCCTCTTGTTTTGACTGTATGTAGGGGCAGATTCCCAACCCCCACCCCAACATTGCATGACCTGGGGCAAAGGACAATGACACACCTTAGCTTTCTCCCCCTCAATCATGTGATCAGTCGATGCATTTCCTTCGTTACGATAGAAGAGAGACCAGGAAGTTCGTTAGGCATAAAAGGCGAAAGCCTTTCCAAGGGGGGCTACTACTTAGAGCCTTAGGGACTTAGTTATAAGGCCTCTTTCCCTGTGGTCCTTTACTGGCTGTAAGACTTGCTTTCAGATGTGACCTGCTTGTGCATGAACGAATGCACTTGAAGATTGTTCGAACCAAGAAGCGCGGGGTGGGATGCCAGAGACGCACTCAGAACCCCAGCATGAGAGGACGTAAAAAACCTTCTCCTCTCTTTCCTTTGTGGTAGTGGACAAGTGTCAGCAACCAAGTTTGTCTTGCAAAGAGCTCATGCAACAGCATCAGATATGTCTGAGTAGCGGTCTACTGCCTGCAGTTCTTTCTCTCATCATAAATTTCTCCCCAACTCCTAATTTTCAACTTTCCCATTCTCCTTCAAGCTCCCCCTTGTTTTGAGATTGACGACACAGCCCATGCTCTCTCTCCCCAGTGCCAATACAAGATTCAGTGATCAGAAGTAGACTACTTCCTCCATAGTGTTAAATAAGGGCTACTTAAATTAAGCACTCAAGTGATTAAATTCTCCCTAGTACATAGGTTTCATATGATAACTTTCCAGTGCATGCAATTACTAAGCCTGGCTCTGTATTCCAGGAATCCTGCTTAGCACCTCAGTCAACCAGGCCTTGTAAAATAAGTCCCCTGGAATACTGCCATATAGAAAATCCAAGGAAGTCTAATTAGTGGCCCATTGCAAGAAAGCCCCCTCAGCAGGCTAATTCACACCTTATTACGATGTCCAGTTAACACAAGCTATTGACGTCCTTGTGAATTTGATTCTTGCATCATTCTTACTTTTGTTGTTTGCTGGCTCTTCAATTCCCAGCATCATTTCATTGCTTCATGTGTAAATAAATTCATTGTAACATAAATTACTCCCTCATTTCCCATGGCAACCTTCCAATATTTGATCTAATTGGGTAAAATAAGGTAAGTGAAAACCTTCCTCCCTACATTTTGTTTACAAACTGGTGTTCTTTGGCCCAAATGGCAGTATCCTCCAAGGACCCCCAGTTTGTAAGAATATATATCTTATCCACTAGTCTTTTCGTATTGCTATGTCTATACAAATACACTAGGTGTCTGCATATATATATATATAAATATATATATATATATATATATATATATATATATATATATATATATATATATATATATATATATATATATATAGACTGAGATGATTTGAACAAGTGATTTGAGGGGGTGAGGAACAATTAGGCAGACACTTATTATATTTGTATAGACTACTGGACACGCCAAATATCATGGAAAACTGCATAGATGAAGATATAAACCAGACAGTAATTCTGCCGAGAAGTGTATGAAGACGTAGCCTATGAGTGGTCAGAAGTCACTTGACATCTAAAACGAAGACCTAAAGAAGTCTCTCTTATTTAGGTCTTGTCTAGAACCGTATAAGGAAAAATCTGCCATACAAAATTATGCTGATAGGTGATCGTCGTCCCGAGGCTGCTATCCTCCTATTTCACATTCGAATCCTAATAGAGAGAAAGCGACTTCATTTCATTCCCAAATTCTGATAGTACATTTTACTAGAAAAACTTATCCAAAGAGTATTGGGGAAACAGTAAGTCATTCCACTGCGTGTTGGCACTTCTACTCACATAAATAAGTACACGTGAACAGTTAAAAATAAAAATGAACGTAAGCAAGGTCTTCACAAAAGAGGAGCCCTTCTCCCTTCCCTTCTACCGCATGCCTCCTATATAGTCCGTCAACGAGGAGGGAGGGGACGGAGCGATGCAGTACTGGTGCCTTTGCAGATCGAGTACCGTAGGTACAGTAGACTGGGAGAATGTCAGTGGTTCGAGGTTGGCCGTCCCTCGGCTTTCGCCTAGCAACTTCCACAATATGAGTTGGACCATTCCCATCCCTCATTCCTCTCCCCCCGCCCCCTGGGACCACAGGCACCCTCAGTTTAATCATGAACATTTACTTACTCCCATACCTTGGCGACAACCTTCACCGCAGCACTCTCTCTCTCTCTCTCTCTCTCTCTCTCTCTCTCTCTCTCTCTCTCTCTCTCTCTCTCTCTTTCACACACACACAAATATATATATATATATATATATATATATATATATATATATATATATATATATATATATATATATATATATATATATATATAATTATATTATATCTCACACACAAAATATATATATATATATATATATATATATATATATATATATATAATGTATATATATACACACAAAATATATATATATTATATATATATGTGTGTGTATGTATGTATTAGTGCTTTATACATGGATAGTATAGTAATAACAACAAATCCATATACATACATGAAATATTCAACAAAGAACCCTATATAATGCAAGCATCCTCTACCAAGGTGTATGAAAAACTAAAAACGTCAAAAAAGCTCTTAACAAAGTGTACATAAAAAACTTTACAGCAACAGCATATGAAAAACATGACTGTAAGTCAAACCACTTAGACGCGTTACCGTAAGAAATGCAAATCTCAAAGCATTTTATATGTCTGGAAATACATCTGACAAACCAGCCAAAACAACAAGCGGCAAATAACTAGGAACTTTTCTCCATACTATTTTTCAGGAAACAGCTGACTTACAAGAGAACCCTCATACACAACACGGCTAAACTTAACAATGTCATCAACATGGGAATCAAAAGTATGAGGTCAACATGACCTCTGCAGCCGCTGGGTCACGGAAACGAATTGTCCACGCTCTCTGAGAGAGAGAGAGAGAGAGAGAGAGAGAGAGAGAGAGAGAGAGAGAGAGAGAGAGAGAGAGAGAGTATGAAACAGAACTGCCCCGAAACGCTTTCAACGGTGGTGTTTTACTAGCGCACGTTAATTGTGTTTAACCCAATTTCTTGGGAAAACATGACAAAAAAAAATATGAAAGGAAAGTGCCATACAGCCTAAGGCTACTAACCACAGCAGTAAAGTCACGAATTATAGAGGATAAATCACCACACATTCACATTATGTGAATCAACGTATGCCCTACTACAGTAATGTTCAGATAACAGTGCACTGCTAATCCCAGCAAAATGCAGACGAACATAATTTTCACTTCTTTTATCAACACGTGTCACATTCTCTTCATAATAGATTTAGCAACAACGGCCATCTTTCACGAGGTCCCTTTCATGCAGCCAGAGCCGTCATGATAATGCTCCTCGTCTTTAGAGCCAGACTGGAAGACCTTTAGAAACACGTTTCATCATATCATTTCGTAACTGCTCCTTCGACCGAGTAATGTACGTTAGATAAGAGGAATCTGACATTGTTTCATTGTACTGACCTTATGCCAGCATGGTGGCATTTCATACTGTACAGCGAGCGACATACAATTTTTCAACGTATTTGAAAAGACAATCCAATATTTTTCAGTGACAGGTCACTTGAAATTCAACCACCAATTTAACTGTGGTACTATTCCATTCAATAAAAACTACTATAGCACGGTAATGCATAAACCTATACATTACGCATCATTAGTTACACTAGAGAAATGTGGCTGTAACACCTCTGCGCACCATAACACTAGAGTGCAAATAAACAACTACCAACTATCAAATTCTCTCTGCACATCTCTCTCAAATAAATATCCTACATCTTATGACAGTTTCTCTCTCGCCATATAAGCGAAATACCTTAAGAAACTTACAATTTATCTCCAACTGTGACAGACCCACACTCTCTCTCTCTCTCTCTCACTTCATCCTTTGTTGCAAGAACTGCACTGACGTAGTAAACAAAGAACATCGGATCAAATAAACGTATGGGATGCCAACACCCAATTTAGAAAAGTACTGGGAGTGCCATCGCTAACATCGCTTTAGTAGTGCAATGCAGGAGGATCGGCATTAAGGGTAAACAATCACCCTGACTTTACATGCGCTCTCTCTCTCTCTCTCTCTCTCTCTCTCTCTCATATACATTCTGAACTGGCGCTTAAGACCACCTCTCTTCTATTACACATGCTAATTCGTGTGTATTTCTAAGTTTTAAATTGACCACACACACATTTGTACACATCAACAAATAAAAGCGGATTAAAAATATGATCGGTGCAGCTCTTCACAATGTTTCAGCACGAAACCTACAAAATGCTTCATTCCAATGGGTTTAAAAAACACACGAATAGGATTTTCCATTGCACAGTTGCCACGCCATGTTCCTTACCCCCGCATACACTAAACATTAACAAAACACACCCGACCGGAGGTAGTCTATTATACTGTATACCAAACTTCTAAATAATATGCAGGAACGACAGGGGTGGTGGTTTCTTTTATAAGGTATTAGCTGATCAACCCGGCGCTTCCCGGGATAAATCTGAATGGCAACTGATAAACTCTCTCTCTCTCTCCAACTCTCCCTCCCTTCCCCCCTTTCTCCTCCCTAACACCCCCTCTACTCTCTCTCTCTCTCTCTCTCTCACAAACTTTTCTCTCTTTCTCCTACCTAACACCCCTCTACTCTCTCTCTCTCTCTCTCTCTCTCTCTCTTGCTAACACCCCCTCTACTCTCTCTCTCTCACTTACTCTCCCTCTCACTCTCTCTGTCACCCGCTTCCCAACCCTAACCCCCTTTGGTGCCATTGATGTCTTACCCCCACAGTATTCTTTACCAGATAGTAAATAATATGTATACCGAAATTAGGAAAGATAAATTCGTAAAGTTACTAAGTTTATGGGTATAACCAGCCCCATTTCACAAGCAAAACCAGCCCCATTTCAGGGAACCCCATCCCACCCCTACCCCCTTTGGTGCTACAGTAGTAATGTCTTACCCCAACAGTGCTGATTTCTAGATAGCAAGTCATATGTATACCAAGTCTGGTTGAAATTGCTCAATGCGTTTCAGAGTCATGTTGGTACATACGCACACATACTGTACATACATACATCCATTTTTATATATAGATTTCTGAGGTATAGCATTACAGTCTGCCTTTACTGAGAGAGAGAGAGAGAGAGAGAGAGAGAGAGAGAGAGAGAGAGAGAGAGAGAGACTTGACATTTCTTAACCTGCCCGTCTTTTGTGGGAGAAAATAAATGCAAATTCCAGCAACCATATTATATCAGCAAGCCAAGCCTAAAGGTAAATCCTGGAAATCCTACCGGGTTGAGCGCTGAAACCTCTGAAATCGGTTCAGTCCATCCAGTTTCAGTATTTGTCATTGTAATTCGAAGCATGCTTTTGGTTACATATTCTTTTTCGAGGTCAAAGTTATTGTACGAAAAAAATGGAGGATGACGATGTAAGTTCGTCACACATGAAAACT
>NC_089779.1:21052822-21062822 GCF_040412425.1 Macrobrachium rosenbergii
CGAAGGGGAATTTTTTAGTTGTTATTAAGTTCGTCGTCCCGTGGGCTCGAACCAACGAAGGACAAGAACTCAGGACTACAGTGGACGCTTTAATCCACACGGCCAGCAAGTGAGGTATAAGTGGATATCGGCTCCCACCTACAAATCCCTGTCGAACTCAGGTGTTTGTATTTTGAGACGATATCCACCCACCTCTGCCATGTTAACCGTGTAGTGCGTTTGTCGCACGCAGCCATATTATGACTTTTTATCACATCACCATGATTCATATACAATCAGTAAGCTACAAACGTCCTTTAATATCCAATTCGCTCTACCTCGGAAATAATATATTTTCATATATGTTACCAAAGGGAATTTTTAGTTGATAATAAGTTCGTCGTCCCGTGGGCTCGAACCAACGAAGGACAAGAACTCAGGACTACAGTGGACGCTTTAATCCACACGGCCAGCAAGTGAGGTATAAGTGGATATCGCCTCCCACCTACAAATCCCCGTAGAACTCAGGTGTTTGTATTTAGAGACGATATCCACCCACCTCTGCCATGTTAAGTGTGTAGTGCGTTTGTCGCACGCAGCCATATTATGACTTTTTTTCACATCACCGTGATTCATATACAATCAGTAAGCTACAACGTCCTTTAATATCCAATTCGCTCTACCTCGGAAATAATATATTTTCATATGTTACCAAAGGGGAATTTTTTAGTTGATAATAAGTTCGTCGTCCCGTGGGCTCGAACCAACGAAGGACAAGAACTGAGGACTACAGTGGCCGCTTTAATCCAAAGAAAAAAGCTGAAAATTAGAGCTCACCCAATACTAATAAACAGTATCCGGTAGTTTTCAACCAATAATTGATATCAGGAGAGATGGTAGAAGAGTGCATCTAAAAAACAGGCTGAGAAGTAATATCCAGATCACTTGTAATAAGCATCACACAGATTTTAACCAATAATGGGTATCAGGAATGATGATAAAAGAGTGAATCCACAGAAAACTGGTTATTATTAATCCTGGATTGCAGCCACTAGCGGATCCAGGGGTGGGGGTGGCAACTGGGCACGTGGCCCCCCCCCATGAAAAATAATGACAAATAATATTGAAGATTTAGATAACAACATAAATAAGAAATATAAAAATGGGAAGAAATTAAAAATATATTGTAGAAATAATAATAAAATTGAGAGAGAGAGAGAGAGAGAGAGAGAGAGAGAGAGAGAGAGAGAGAGAGAGAGAGAGATTATATAGATACAGAGATTATATGTATGTGTATATATATATATATATATATATATATATATATATATATATATATATATATATATATATATATATATATATATATATATATATATATATATACATACTGTATATATATACATGTGTGTGTGCACGTGTGTGTGCATGTATAATATGAAAATTGGTGGGTCCCCTTGAATTTTTGTAGATCCGCTGGTGATTGCAGCAAATAATCCGCATCAGGCGACTTTTAATCAATAACGCGTATCAGGAAAGATGGTGGAAGACTATAAAAAATGCTGAAAAGTTAATACGCAGACCAATGGTAGTGAACAGTATCAGGCAACATATGAAAAATGTTAAGTATCAGGAAAGACGTTAGAGAAGTGCATCTCAATTATAGGTATCCGGAAAGATGACAGAAAAGTGAATCGAAAGAAAAATGCTGCCAACAGTATCGGGGAGCCTTTAATCAATGATGGCTATGAGGAAAGATGATAGAAATATGCATCTAAAGAAAACGCTGAAAGTAACATTAATACCATGACTATTAAACAATTGAAATCTAGCAGAGAAGGATGTATGGCATGGGCCTTTAGTAAAAAACAAAGGAATCAATAAGAATAAATGGAAGAGGGACTGTTCCATGCGACCCCTACGATAAAGCGCCTCCTAGGCTGCCTGAGGATTCATCCTCTGGCAGCCTAACCTGGTGTCATATGTGAATCTGTCTGCTCAGCAACGTTGACCACTTCCAGAATCTTTAAAGAAGCATGTATGATCACAAACACCAAAATTTTATCTTTCAAGTGCTTTTCAGAACTCAATCAAAGATCTGAAACAGAGCTACTAGGGACTGAAAACCTTTACAATTAACCAAAGTTTTTATATTTTTTTGTGGCATAATTTCTCAGAGCTTCTCTAAAAGAGAAGGGCACAGATTAGCATACAGATACCCACAGATACATATTGCCTCCAGTAAACATATATAAACTGGAAAACAGTAGCACACCAGCCAACAGCAGCTACGAAAACAGCAGGCGGGGAATAGGAACGCAACTTCTGGGAGGGATGGACTGCTCGGGATTGCTGGAGTTGGCGGTTCCCAACACATTTGTAATGTTTGCTTGTTATTATTCTCATACTCATCTCAGTTTTTTTTTTTATATACAGGTATTTTATTCTTGAGAAGTTTGCTCTATTCGTTAATTACTTTTTAGCCTGCTCCAAATGAATGTCCGTACTCTTTAAATAGTCCACTGAAATGAGAAAACACCACCATATTTGAGAATGTTGAGATTGTCACAGAAGCCTTTGCTCTTGAACTCAATAACAATTAGAAGTTTTGTGCTAAAATCCCGTATAATTCAGCCGTAGCCATCCATCTGAGGTAAATGTTACTTTTTACAGCTTCACGAGATTTTAAATAACCATTACAGATGTATCCCATATTTTTTTCAGTTCAGTACAGGGCCGAATGTGGGTGAATGGTACAGACATAAACTCGACGCGTACTATTTCTATAAAAAGCAAGAAATCAGAATTTAAAAGTTGCTTAAACGGCATTTTGGAGGAAGTGTTCTAAAATTTTGAGGCGACATGGATGGAATTTTATAGGCAATTGAAGCACTACTAAATCCTCGATAAAAATGTTTATATTTAGAGAGATCTATACACGGATTTTACGATATATGCAACCTAAGACCCGACAGCAGTCTATGCAGTAATCACCTGAGTCGAATAATGAAGGGACCAATTCCCGAAGATCAAACGAAAAGGAAACTGACAATCAAGTAAGACTATAATGCAGACTAAAAAGTATCCTTTACCACAGCGATAGAGAATGTTAATAACTTTGGAAGAGTAAGACAAGAATGACCACCTAAGTAAAAGGGGCCATGAGCTCAGTGCTGCAGAAATGAAATGAAAACATCTTTTGGTGAAGGTTATAAAAGCGTATGAAAGTATTTCCACGAAAAATTCGCGCTTTTTCTTGGTGGGCACTAAAACTTTACATTAAAACGACACCGTGACACTGGTAATCACACGGAGCGTAAAATTCGATAAAAACTTTGAAGGTAACACTAAAAATTCCCCGAAATATTTTAGGGATTTATTTGTTTTTCTACATTTCAGCCAAATGTAAGACTCTTTACTACATAGAAAGAACTACATTTTGTAGCATCTCCAGGGAAATAAGCGTAACACTTTTACCCTGTAGTTTCTTTAGGGAGTTGAAAACAACACTTCTCAATTGCACATTCTGCAGAGAAGTAAAGAATTCACGTTCGAATTCAACGAAGAATCATCCAGGGCTTCGGTGATTAGTCATTCTTAAAAGAAAAGAAGATAAACAGGTGCTCCAATTCTCAAAAAATAACGAAGATCGACCGAAGATCTCTCACTCCTCTATCGAAGAGCGAAGAGAAAATGCCAGGATATTCTATCCGAGGATAATATATCCATGGTTAGGTGGGTTTTTATGACCCCCCCCCCCGGGAAGTTTTCCCTTCTGTTTTCACCGGTTCAGTTTTACCTGCAATGCAGACAGGGAGACCACGCCTACCTCCTCTCTCTCTCTCTCTCTCTCTCTCTCTCTCTCTCTCTCTCTCTCTCTCTCTCTCTCTCGCTGTTCCAGTAATCCAGACCGATTTCTTTTCGCATCCCTTCCTTTACGGTTTCCTCCTCATAACAAGTTAACTTTCTTGATCTTTCGATTTCTTTTAATGTGTGTTTACATGTCTTCTACAGCAGCGTCAAATAAAATGGCAAATTATTTCGACAGCTCTCAAGTAATAAGTAAATCATAGCGGTGTGGGAAAAAGTTAAATAAAAACCTCTGATGCATGAAGAAGGTTTATACAAGGCCACTTTTGCTTTGCAAAAATTATTTAAATATTGAAAAGTACCCTTTTCTGCTAAATGTTTATCAATGATTATGTATCATGAAAATATTCCCTCTAGCTTTGCTAATTATAACGTTAAAGATAAAACCTAACAACGGAATACTTCTTATTGTCTTACAGATCACCCTTTTTGGTGGTAGACTTTTTCATTCTCTGTATTTGTGTTGCACGTTGTTATCCATGCTCATGCTAATCATAAAAGCAATGGCCTTTTTTTACATATCCTGATTAATAATGACAACCTAGTGAACATAATCACTTTAATAATGAAACTGTTTATTAGCAATAAAGGCTCAATCTTGCGTCATCACTACACAACGTTCAAAGGTAATTATTACTTATACTCCAATTTCGGCTTCTAATTACGGCGTTTTCTCTCAATTAGCTGCCTTTAATGCATGCCATTATAGGGTGATTTTTTTTTTATCATAGCTGCCATATTTTTGCTGTGCCTAATAAAGCTTTTCTTTAGCAGATTCTGTGACCTATATGAGAAATCATCACTGTTAAATTTAGTGCAAGAATAATTTCCTATTATGATACGATAATGTTTCTCTAACTATAACTTTGAAAGGATAAGAAATGATCTAATATGTATAGAGTTTTGATTGGTAAGTTACGTCAGTAAATTATAGACAGGCTATATATAAATATATATATATATATATATATATATATATATATATATATATATATATATATATATATATATATATATATGTATATATATATATTTCTTACACTTAAATGTGGGGGAAAACTTACCACAAGGATGTAGCTGATCTGACTGTATCACATCCAAGAGTAAAAACAATAAAAAGGAACAGGGGCTGAAGGCCCTGTTAGATGGATTCTGGAGATAAACTCTTAGGATAACTAAATTACATGTGTTTACAATACAAACTCAGAAAACAAGGTCGCTCAAGTGGCACTGGCAGGGAATTTTAGGCAAGTTTGGGATCTCCAGGAGGGAGATCTATGGTGTTCTCTGGTACTGGCACTAGGGCAGAGCCTGGCACAGAAATTACATTTGGTTCATGCTCATTGTTCAAGATGGACGGAGCATGGCAGTGCTCAGGGAGCTCAAGTGGCACTGGCAGTGGTTCTAAGGCAGGTCTGTGAGGACTCTTTGGGCCTGAAGGAGACTGTGGGGGGTTAGGACCCCCACGTGGTCTTGAATTAGGTGGGGACAGAGAGTCCCACCCTAGGAGGATGTCATAGCCTCTGGGAAGGTAATTTGCTACTGTAAGAGTGTAGATCTTGGTTCTGTGGGGCCTGGTGACCCTGAATCGAAAGTGTTGGGAGGATCAATTTTACATAATTGATACTTTCGATGGTGATGAGTTTATGTCTGTCAATTTTAAACCCATAGGGGACCTTGTCTTCCCGTATCAGGGAGATTTGCGCGCCAATATCTTCAAATGTCTTGACCTAGCATGTGGGGTAGCTACCTCGAGGAAGTGCCACAAATATAAGATCCTTGGCTGGAGGGCCTAAGGAAGGATGATTAGTAACGACCGGGGCAATGGCAAGTGTAGCTGCTTTGCTAGGGCAATCCTTCCAGATGAAGGAGTGCCCATAGACCTTGCAGGCAATGCAATGGATTATGCTGAAATCCTTTTTAGGAGCTTGGATTGATCAGAGAGAGGCATTGCAGTGGCTCTTCCTTTAGATTTGCACTGGCATTCCAAGTGCCCCTTCCTTTTGCAATAAGTGCATATACGAGGCGTAGAAGAGGGTCCAATTTTTGGTTGGGCTGACACTGCGGTGTGACTGGGAGTTCTCCTTTGATTCAGGGAACTGGCGGGAGAATGGTAGGTGTCTCCATTATCCACCAAGCGACAATACTCGGCGAAAGTCTTGGGATGTTTCTCACATAGGTGGGTGGCTAGAGAACTTGGAGCATGGTAAAAGAAATCCTCCAGCAGTATGCACTCTAGCAGTTCCTCAAATGTTGTGATGTCGAGGGCTTCCAGCCAAAGCTTAACAGCTTAAGTCTTATATGCACAATCTGTCCAAGTATGAGCTGCTTTCTTTGGTCGGACGCGCCAAAGTTGCCTCCAGCATTCAGGAGTAATTTTGTAGGCTTTGAGGACCACCTTTCTGACCTCCTTGAGGTCACCCTGGGCACTAGCATCTAAAGAGAGAAAGGCGACCAGGCCCTTTCCACCAATGTGTTTCCCAAGGAGCAGGGAGATCTCCGCTTCAGTAGGAGAGAAGTTCCCGAAGACACGTTCCATTGTGTCTAACCAAGCTTCTTGCTCATATTCGTTCCACTGCGGGATCACCAAGGTGATACTCGAGAGGTGTGAATGAGGTGTGGAAGGTGGTGGAGTAGCTGGCTGTGATTGGGCCGAGGCCTCTGCATTAGCTTGCTGAGCTTGCGCCATCTGGATCTCCTTGTCCTTCAGAGCTAGCTCATGCTGCCTGCCTTCTTTCTGCCTTCTCTCCCTCAGGAGTAAGGCACCTAAATGTTCCTGTACACATTGGGTGAGCTCTCTTCCTGTGGGACCCATCTCGTTCCCCATAACCACGAAGGCTTTGTAACTTTTCACCATGGTGCTGGTGGGATAGGGTGTGTTGAACTGGTCTTGGGAGGGAGCGAGAGAGGTGTGGAGTAGGGAGTTTGTTAGCTGTGCAAGCAATTGCACGGAATGGAAATGGCACTCTGCTTTGGCAGGGTGTGATAGGCAATGGTTTGGGCCAATGGGCGGCTTCACTAGTAAATGAAAGAGTACATACTCAGTAATGGGAATAACCCTTTTGCAAAATGGCAATGGCACTAAGTGCGATGATGGTCCGGAGAACTAGTATGTGGGTTGGTTCTGCAAGGCGGGGATGGATGGCACCTGGGCCTGATATTAAGGGCAGTAATTTGGGCGAGTGCCTATGAATACTGTGAAAGTGCTCCCTATAGAGAGGGAGGCACTTGGAGCATTCCTTGGAGTGAGTGGGTGGCACTCTAGGACCCAAAAAGTGAAGGATACTCTGGTGGCGCTTGATTCCAAGGGACATGGTGCTAGTGGTGTTCTTATACACAGTAGTGATGGTTGTGAATTTTAGTACTTGGGTGCCAGGGGTCTGGAGGGCCAGATATGTGGCACTCATGGTGTGGATGGGGCGTGGAAACACGATACAATTGGTCTATGAGTGCAAAATTTGTGAGCACTCGAAGTTGCGGTGAAACCACTGGGCCAGTGATGCAATATGTACACACTGGTGAGTTGCACGCCAGGTACACATTGGTGATAACACAGCCCAAGTCGTAAATGAGGCAGACTTGGAGCGGGACTCAATGTGCAGTGTGATCACGGATGAGTTAGGTGGAATACATCAAACTTTTGAGGTGAGCAATAAGTCACATGCACACAACACTCACTTGTTTGCCGAGTGCAGAGGCGAGGTTCCGAAGAATGATTTGTTTGTTCTGAAGAACAGTTTGTTCATTCCGAAGAACAGTTGGTTTGTTGCTTGCACACGGATGAGACTGGCTAAAGTGCAAACTTTCTTAGGATTTGTTCAAGAGAATGGTTCTGGTTTGTTCTGAAGAACAACAGATAACATGCACACGGACGTTCCCAGCTATAGTGCAGAGGTTATGGGCTCTGAGAAACGGAGTTAAGGTTATATGATTCCAAAGAATGTAAATAAGACACAGCGACAATGGCATGTTGGTTGCGGGGGTGAGTTCAGTGACTGAATTTTCTGCACTGAAAGTGCAAACTCGTTCCAGAGAATCGAGTTTAAAGATTAGGTAATGATTGGAGTTCTCGGTACCCACTTATGTTCAAGTAGCTCCACCGTGCATGGTAGCATGGAAGTAATGGGTTTGTTTCCTGTCAGGAAATTTTTGACGATACTGAGTGGACTGTATGATACAGTTTGATAAGAAGTAACACTAGACTTTGCCACAGTGTACGAGTCTCTGGTGCACTGGCTCTCTAAGGTCACACCTGCAGCGTGTTACCCGTGTAAGGAGTAGCTAGGAAAGGACAATTGCTGGTCGACCTCAGCTTTTATAGTCACGTCTAGGGAAGCTTCCAGAACATTTTCCATCATCCTTGTATTATAAGTTATTTTTCTCTCAGAACAGTGGTCAGAGAAGGTATTCTAAAATAACAATGCAACCATTGTTGCACGTTACAGAATTTACAAAGTGGCATAGAACAAAATACACAATATCAAAAAGATCAATTGAAAAACTTCACTTCATCGACGTCATTCCTAACTGCACATCGATTGCGTCTGATGGACACATATACGACGCATATGATTTGACTCCCATGAGTATTAAACAATGCTTGAAATGACTAGACGAGTGTTTTATGACGACAAAAATTCTGCACAGTAATTTTTGACGACATTTCCCCCTTGTTTTTTTGTAAAGAGCTGTAAAATGTGGCAGGGTAAGCTTTGATGGATTTGTGTAAATGAGAGACACGTAGAACGAATGTTAGCGCATAGGAGGCTTATGCAAAGTAATTGAGTTTTGCTTCTCTAAGCAAGCATGAAGCAATAGCTTCTATGTATACACAATGGTTACATGTACAAATGGTTATGCTGTTTCTTAAAGTAATCGTGGTAATAAACTATGTGAATGATTGTTCATTACGTAACGTTGACCTGACAAAAGCTAGAATGGCTGTGATAGGTATAACAAGCGATTGTCATAGTGTGTGAATGATTTTTAATTAGGACATCATGGGTAATAATTTAAAATCATTCAGACATGCGTGATATAACAATGCTTTGAAATAACACAAGTCTCCTGAGGAATTTTTATGGAATAGCGGCGAACACTTGAAAAGTTGTTCTCACAGCTCTGCTGACAATGCAACCCAAAATAGTGGTCAGCTAATTTGAGCGTGAGAGCAAACACAAACTTGCACACTCTCGCACACTGACTTATGACGATTGAAGGAAACACAACTCTTATTACACATAATGACTCACAACACATGCAAAAGGGAGTTGAAACTGTAAATGCAAATGCTCAAATGAACGGACTGGGAATTTTGGGACAAACAGAGTGCATATGAAATGAAGGATTAGTAACTGACCTTGCAGAAAGAGATTATTGAGATAGCAGCACTGATTCTGCAGTATACTTGAGTGGGGTTGCCAGATACTGTGTTCCTAGCTAATGGACCGCAAATTGTCCAAGACACATGTATGGGAAATAATCGCACTATTCCCTGATTGTAACACTTCCAATACTTCACTTCCTAGCTAATCCTAACAAATTAAGACGTGCAAATTGCTAGCATTCTTTAGCAGCAAATTCTTGTGTTTCGAATGGCAACACTCTCTCAGAGTGAGGAAACGATACTCTCGGTATGCATGCAATGTGAACGTTAAGAATGAAAGAAACTCTATTCACAAATTACAATTACAGCAATATCAAATTAACAGAAAGCTTATGCTGTGTAACCTCTGTCCGAATGTAAATGCCCAGGAAAGGGTTTTTGTGCTAAAAGGGTTCGTTTCTATCTTGCAACTCAGCCAGGAATTGCTAGTTGCTGAGATCTCACATAAGCAAGATTGCAAGATGCAATGCAAAATGCTGGCCATGATCGCCAATTCTTACACTTGAAGGTGGGGGTGGGGAGAAAACTTACCACAAGGATGTAGCTAATCTGACTGCATCACCTCCAAGAGTAAAATCACTATGAAGGAACAGAGGCTAGAGGCCCTACTTTAGGGGGATTCTGGAGATAAACTCTCAGGATAACTAAATTACATGTATTTACATTACAAAATCAGAAGACATGGAGGAATAAGGCAGGCCACTAGGGGTCTGCAGCACACATACAACGAATAATAGATGTTTACTAAATGCCAGGGATTACACT
>NC_089779.1:21072822-21080322 GCF_040412425.1 Macrobrachium rosenbergii
GTTACTTAAACACATCATCAGTCTGTAAAATTGAAAAATACACATTAATTCTCTAATTTAAAATAAAGCTAAATTAAAAAACGGCAGTTAAATTCTTTAAAATTACAACATACATAAAAAAGTAAAAAGAAAGGAGATTTTTCTAAGTCTACCTTTCTTTTACTTTTTATGTATGTTGTAATTTTAAAGAATTTAACTGCTGTTTTTAATTTAGCTTTTATTTTAAATTAGAGAATTAATGTGTATTTTTCAATTTTACAGACTGATGATGTGTTTAAGTAACACGAAACGTTTCTTAATAAATATGCAACTGTTTTGTTGACTGTCGTCTTTTTGGACTCCTGTTGTTGTTATATATATATATATATATATATATATATATATATATATATATATATATATATATATATATATATATATATACTTTATATTCATGTTTCACACTCATTTCATTAAAGTTTTCTTCATTTTTCATTCCATTAGTAGCATACAAAAGTGAATTTTGCTTGAGAATGCCTTATGGGAAAAGCGAAAGATCTTGTACTATTTCTCGTGACAAAAAAAAAAAAAAATTATATATATGATATACACATATATATGTGTGTGTACATATATAATATATATATATATATATATATATATATATATATATATATATATATATATATATGTGTGTGTGTGTGTGTCTTTTACTGCAATACCACGGTATAATATGAAGATAAAGGCTAATAAAACACCATTTGAACGTTGCAACCATATATTTCGAGCACTTCCTTCTGCGCCCCTGTTTTTATCAGTGAACTAGGGCACAGAAGGAAGTGCTCGAAATATATGGTTGCAACGTTCAAATAGTGTTTTATGGGCCTTTATCTTCATATTATACCGTGGTATTGCAGTAAAAGACACACACACACACACACACACACACACACACACACACACACACATATATATATATATATATATATATATATATATATATATATATATATATATATATTTCTAATGAACTTATGTTCACAAATATTTTAAGATTTAATTAGTGGCAAGAGCAGGCTCTTTTTCATTTTTAAGATCAGTGCCACAAAGGATTATTTAAAGCCGAGGGGCAAGATCACCAACAGAGCAAAAACACAGAAAAACGCTCAGAGAGGATAACGAAAATTACTAAACAATCTTAATTATTTATTACAATAAAAAAAAAACTTAGTCATAACTTAAATGAAAACCCCACAAAAAAAAAAAAAAACTGAATAAGGGTGCACAAAAAAACCTTCACCTAAATTAAACTTTCACACGATAGAACGAGAGGCACTAATTAGGAGGAGGAAGAAAAACAACTTATTCCTATGAAAGCCCTGAAAACGTTAGTATGAGAGAATGAAAGGAGGAAGAGCCTTTTCATATTTCTTTATTGTTATAGTCTATTGTACCTAAGGGTACAAAATTAACTCACATTGAGTAATACAATGTCTATTATATCTGTAACAATATAATGGGGGGCTGTGCGGGAGAATGATAATATCTTTATATGATATACTAATTGACAACCTCGTTAAGTGTCAGTTGATAGTGGTTTTACATTTAATCAATAATTTGTTATTCAGCCTTATTTGATGAAAACATTCTGAATTCTAGTTCGTTAGGTGACTGTTTTTGTGTTTGCTAGACCGAACAATTTATTTACATTATTGTGTGTAAATTCTCGGTGACAGAAAACGGCCGTTCTGTTTTGTAAATGTCTGCCGGTGACTGTGTAATGGTTTTACCCTCCCTTTTTCTTTCCCAACCGAGACTCCGAGCGTTGCTTAACTAGTTAATCTGCAGTTCCATCGTTTACAAGTTCCTTATATATCATTACTTTGTGACTTTCACATGCGTATAGTCTTTCCCTGGGTCCATAGATACCAGTACCATGCGTTATTCATTTTGTCCGTGGGGTATAGAATGAATCTTTTGCAACGCCTGACATATGTATGTAAAGTTACCGTTCTAATCGAGGTGGAGTAAGTTACAGTTGTTAGCTGAGCGATTGTGCTTCCTTTTGACTTCATTTCGGGTAGAACCAGAAGTGAAATACTTCCAGCGCGTCCTTATTCACTTTTCAAATATTTAAGATGTTTGTGTATAAGCCTTTTGTTTTTAATCTATGTTGAAGTTTATACTTTTGTGGTTGTGGTTATCACTTAACTAACAATTATGGTCTTAGTTTAACCAGTGTAAAACTTTAATTCAGCTGCTTCCATCATTTTTGAAGTTTCCTTTTTTTTCCACAATGGCGAAATTTGATACACAAAAGTTTGTGGTCGATCCTTCTTCTGAATTGCACACTATAACCTATGCTAAGAAAGCAGACTTAATTGAAATAGCTAGGCATTTAAATATTGATGTACGTTCTAGCATGCGTAAGTTTGACATTAGGAAGGTTATAATAGAGCATTATATGCATATTGGGTCCTTGGGTATTGAAGCTAGACAGTATCTTGTTCCAGAAACTACTTTCCTTACAGTTGAACAAAAGCTAGAGTTTGAACGTCTTACAGTAGAGCGTGAAAAAGCTCAGTTATCTTTAAAACAAGAAGAATTAGCTTTACAGCTGTTAGAGAGAAAATGGAGTTAGAAAGAGAGAAAACGGAGTTATCTCTAAAAGAAGAAAAAGAGAAAATGGAGTTGAAAATAGAGTTATCTCTATGAGAAGAAAGAGAGAAAATGGAGTTAACTCTACGAGAAGAAAGAGAAAAGTTTGAAATGGTGAAAGCTCAGTTAGAATTAGAGGCTAGTTTAGCTGTTAAGGTAAAACAAGAAGAATTATCTTTGCAAGCTTCTAGAGAGGAAATGGAGAAAACTAGGTTAGTATTACAAGCTAGTTTAGCTCTTAAGGTGGAGCAAGAGAAGGCTGATATTAATCTCAAATCTAGGCAATCTGAAAAAGAATCATTACCCTTTGACTTCGACAAAAAATATAAAATTAGTTCCCCTCTTCACAGAGTACGATCCAGAAGATTATTTTAGGATATTTGAAGAAACTGCTAAGCATCTTAATTGGCCTGTTGAACAGTGGGTATGGCTCATTAAACCTAAATTGTCATGTAAAGCTGCTAAGGTTGTTAGGCATCTGGACGATACTAATGACTATGAACAAGTAAAAAGGGCAATTTTAGACGCACTTTCCATAACAGAGGAAGGATATCGACAAGCATTTCGTAACTTATGGAAATCCAACACTCAAACTTTCCTAGAATTTGCTTCTGACAAGCTTAGAGCTTTTAAGAAATGGCTTAAGTGTGCCGAAGTAACTACTTTTGATGACCTAATGAATTTAATTGTTCTCGAAGAATTTAAAAGGAAACTTCCCCCTAATGTAATGCTTTATATCGAAGACAGGCAAGAAAAGAATTTATTGAAGGGTGCTTCCTTGGCTGATACTTACTCATTAGTCCATAGGTTTGTTCCCAATAAACGAGCTGAGACTTTTGTAAAACTAGTTTCAGTAAAACCCCAACAGATTTCGGATGATAATTCCAAAGTTCCTGACCAGGTTAAATGCAGTTATTGTAAGAGAGAGGGACATACAATTCGTAATTGTAAAGAACCTAAATGTAAAGGATCTGATAAATTCCGCAATTCTTTTATGCAACCTAAAGTAAGTTTTCCAACCTCCCAAAGTAAACCTGTCTCGCATGTATGTCCAAATGTATCTGATGTGTTTGATGACTTTAAGTCTGAAGGGTTAATAGCCTTGGGGGAGGAAGAACAAATGAACAAGGTCGCTATATTAAGAGACACTGGGGCTGCTTTAACTTTGTTGTATAATAAGGCTTTACCTAATGTTAAGAAGAATCTAACCAGTGAGAAAGTTGGCGTGAAGGATCTAACTGGAATATCATCAATTCCTCTTGCAAATGTCTACCTTGATTGTCCGCTTGTAAAAGGAAAAGTTGAACTAGGGGTGATTGATAAAGAATTGCCAGTAGAAGGGGTTGCATTGTTATTAGGCAACGATTTAGCTGGGAAATTAATAATTCCAAATTTGAATGTCTCTGATATTCCAGTGAATGACACGAATGATGAGAAAGTAGACACGAATGATGAGAAAGTAGATACTGACCAAGCCCCAACCCATATAGTTACTCGATCCCAAGCTGGAGAAAAAGCAAATGTCCCTGAAGTTGAAGTAGATAAAGATCTTTTAAGTAACACCATGTCTAGGGATAAACTTATAGTTGCTCAGAGGTCTGATCCATCTTTACATTGCTTGCATGATAAGTCTGTTAATGTGAAATTTTTGAATAAATCTCCTTTTTATCATAATAATGATATCTTAATGCGCTTTTACCGCCCCCCTAAGTATTCAAATCTTGACACATGGAGTGAAAAACGCCAAATTGTTGTCCCTACTTCAGTACGTACTCATATAGTGGAAATTGCACACGATGGTCCAGGTGGTCATTTGGGAAACTATAAAACTTATTACAAGATACTTGATAAATTCTATTGGCCTAATTTAAGGAAGGAAGTAAGGGATTTCATAAAGACATGTCATGTATGCCAAACAGCTGGCAAACCTAACCAGGTAATTCCTAAAGCTCCTTTACAGCCTGTAATAGTTCCACACGAGCCCTTTGAGAAATTAGTAATAGACTGTGTTGGACCCTTACACAAGACAAAAGGTGGTAACCAGTATTTATTAACCCTTATGTGTCCCAGCACCCGTTTTCCAGAGGCCATTCCCCTTAAGGATATATCTGCTAAAAATATTGCAAAACACCTTTTAAGTTTCTTTTCTACCTATGGGATCCCAAAGGATATCCAGACCGATCGTGGTTCTAATTTTACAAGTAATCTCTTTTCCGAAATCCTAAAGGAGTTGAATATTAATCATAGTTTATCATCCACATATCATCCGGAATCTCAGGGAGTCCTTGAACGATGGCATCAGACCTTTAAAAGCATGTTGAGGAAGTTTTGTTTAGAAAGTAGTCTTGATTGGGACGAGGGAATTAAATATTTGTTGTTTGCCATACGCGAGTCACCCCAGGAATCACTTGGTGTTTCGCCTTTTGAGATGGTCTATGGAAGATTATTAAGAGGGGCCCCTTGCATTAATTAAAGACGAATGGCTGAAACCTCCTAGCTCTAACCAGACTGTAACTGTACAACAATATTTGGATAAATTAAAAGAAACCCTTTCCAAGGTCCGTAAAATAGCCAGTGAGAATCTATGTAAAGCTCAGATGAAGATGAAAGACTTTCATGATCGGAAAGCAAAAATTAGAAAATTTAATACAGGGGATCTGGTGTTGGCATATTTTCCTATCTCTGGGTCACCCTTCACATCAAAATTCTTTGGTCCATATAAGGTAATTAAAACTGTTAATAACAATACATATGTGATTGAAACTCCTGATAGAAGAAAAAAAACTCAACTTATCCATGTAAATTTGCTTAAAAGTTATCATTCAAGGAATTCTGAGACTGGTTGTGGAGACAAAATTGTAAGCATTAATTTCAGTATGCTTCAGATACCTGAAGTAAGTGAACCTGATTTTGTTCATTCTTGGCATTCAGTAGACAATTGTGCTGCTCTAAAAGACAAAATATTCCTTGCAGCATCTTTCTTCTCATCAGTCCAGGAACTCCAAAACCTCATTAACTCTTTCTTGGACCTCTACGGGGAAAATCCAGGTCGACGCACAGTTCTTACCCATGATATAGACCTTCCACCAGGAACTACTCCAATACTGCAGCACCCTTATCGCATCAGCCCTGCCAAGAAACTAGTACTGAGAGAAGAAGTAAACTATCTTCTGAGAGCTGGATTAGATAAACCTAGCAAGTCACCGTGGGCATCTCCCTGTCTGTTGGTACCAAAGGAGGATGGCAGTATGCGACTATGTACAGATTACAGGAGAGTAAACTCTGTTACTGTTAAGGATAGTTACCCTTTACCACGGCTAGATGACCTCATAGACTCAGTGGGCCAGGCTAAGTATGTAACAAAAATAGATCTCCTCAAGGGGTGTTATCAGGTAGAGTTAACATCTAAAGCAAAGCTTATATCTGCTTTTATAACCCCTTTTGGGTTATTTCAGTATGAGGTAATGCCCTTTGGCTTAACCAATCACCCTCCACATTTCAACGTATTATTAACCACGCAATCCAAGGTTTAGAAGGGGTATATGCATATTTAGATGATATAGTGGTAGTAGGAGATTCTTGGGAGGAGCATATGCAGCGTTTGATTAAGCTCCTGGAAAGAATAAGGAAATTTAAGTTAACAATCAATTTGAAAAAGTTCATATTTGTTCAGGCTACTGTTTCCTACTTGGGCCATGTTGTTGGTGGAGGTAATGCTAGGCCTAAAACTGCAAATGTCAACGCCATACTTGATTACCTAGAACCCAAGACTAGGAAATCTCTTAAAAGATTCTTGGGTATGGTTTCATATTATAGGAGGTTCTGCCGAAATTTTGCATCTGTAGCTGCCCCTTTACATGATCTCACCAGTTCTAAAAAGAAATATGACTGGGACGGAAGATGTCAGGCAGCATTTGATCACTTAAAATGTTTTTTGAGTAGTGAACCAGTCCTAAAAAGCCCTAATTTTTCTAAACCCTTCTCTTTGCAAGTAGATGCTTGTGACACAGGTGCTGGGGGAGTGTTGCTGCAGGAATCAGAGGATGGGATACTCCATCCAGTCAGCTATACTTCTAGTAAATTCAAGACTCATCAGCTATCCTACAGCACTATAGAGAAGGAACTATTAAGCTTGGTTCTTGCTCTCCAGAAATATGAGTGTTACTTGCAGGGAGCCTCAGTAACTCTCGTTTACACTCACCACAACCCTTTGACCTTTTTGGAACGCACAAAGGCCCATAATCAATGTTTGCTTCGGTGGGCTTTATACCTACAGAACTTCAATCTCCACATCAAGCATCTTAAGGGCAGCGACAACATATTCGCAGATGCCTTCTCAGCCTTCTCAGGAGATGGAAAGTGCTCAACTATGATCAAGCCACTCCGTTGGGCTTGATCTTCTAGGGGGAGGTGTAACACCTTCCACCTTTTAATGTAAATTTTATAGTTAAGTTTCGTGTTTATTTTTTGTATGATTGTTTCCCCTCCGTATACCATTTTTCTATTGTCCTTTGGAAGTAGTGGTTGTTCCTGTCTTTGAACTCCTTGCTTTTACTCTTCGGAAGTAGTGGTTGTTCTTGTCTTTAAACTCCTTGCTTTTACTCTATCTCCACCCAGCCTATATTTCTTCGACTACTGTTTCACTTCTATCGTCAGTCTCCACTCAGCTCATCAGAACTTGGTATCCGGCAGGGAAGCAGTTTACCTTCTTTGACATGTCAATCACTTAAGTATAAGTTTTGTATTGTAAACGTTGAATAACAAATTGTATTTTTGTTCTAAGGTTTCAAATTCATGATAATTTACTTTTCTGATACATAGTTGTCAAATTGTACTTTTTCTTGTTTGCTGTTAATAATTTTT
>NC_089779.1:21085322-21172822 GCF_040412425.1 Macrobrachium rosenbergii
CTGCAAGAGAGATTTACACATTACACGCCAGTAAAGGAAAATATAACACAGAATATGACTCAAGTCTGCACTGAGGGTGCCAAGGACTCAAGGAATAACTGAACACTTTATACTGGAACACGAAACACTGCAAAAGGCACTGAACAAATGACATAAGGATGAGAAAACAATACTGACACTCGGTAACACTTCAAAAGGGCAAACGGTGGTGACTGAAAAGGCCTCCACTCGTACTTTACCTTAAAGGGGGGGTTAGTGGGGCTCTGGCGTAGAATGATGGCGGGCGTTCACACACGTGTCATGTGTCATCGTACTCAGGTTCCTGGGTAGGTCCTTTCGAGGATGAATGTAGTGCTGGGTTCACGTCAGGAGTCTGGTGTGGACATCTGGGTGGAAGGGTGGAGGGTGACCTCTCAGCATTTTGTATCACTCCCGCGAGTATGGCTAACTGCAAAGATGTCTCTGTCCAAGGCCCTTTTTAAGGCCTCTGTCGAGAGTAGGGGGCCCTGATGTTGGGCCCGTGTGGTGACCATGCCCAAGATGTGTCATCTTCCAGGTGTCTTGACCATCTGCTTGCATCTCCCCAGGTGTTCTATGGAAAGACAATCCAGCCAACTCAATCTGCATTTAGAAAGGTTGTTTTAAGCAGCTTAGTTGGGCTAAGCTGCTTAAGGGAGTGGTACCCAGCCTCTCATCTTTGCCCCTTTTGACCCTGCCATCTAAATGTCTGTTTCAGGTAAAGAAAAGGGACAGATCGAACTGTTGATAACTTTAATTGTTTTGATATCTAGGTCCACTAGGATCGGCTATGCAGCGACGATTCTACTCTCAATAACTAAGAGTAAATTAAGGGTCGACTGTGCAGCGACTTCTTGTAATTATAATATATATATATATATATATATATATATATATATATATATAATATATATATATATATATATATATATATATATATTTTTATATATATATATATATATATATATATATATATATATATATATATATATATATATATATATTATATATATGAACACCCATATATATATATATATATATATATATATATATATATATATATATATATATATATATATATTATATATGAACATCTATATATATATATATATATATATATATATATATATATATATATATATATATATATATATATATATATTATATATACACATGATAATACATATGAACAGCCTAAATAATGGCCCGTGAAGGAGGGTCAAAAACTACTGTACAGTATATTTGCATTTACTATAAATCATTTAAGAGCCACTAAAAAATCGTCACAATCCTTTCATAAATTTCGGTAGTTACAAAGTTGAGCAATTTTTCTTCACCTACCTCTTTTTAATCTATATCGTTATTCATTCTGCTATTTTACCCAATACCTTTCAGTAAATAAAAGGTCTCTTCAAAGAACTTTTAGACTTCCGTTGTTTCCGAGAACATCAGTTTTGTCTTTTACTTCTCCACCTACGATTAAGATTCCTTTTTGTCCTCCTTGAAGGCAAACTTTCATTCATGATGTGAAACATGAACCCTGCCACCTGTTGTTTGCTGAGTGTTAATTCACATCGGCTGAGGTGCTGATAGGCACGAAGATGAAATTCTAGGAAGGAGCAGGAATTTTGTTAACGCGAGAGGGCTTCCCTTTATGGTATATTTCAAAAATTAAGTATGTTCCAGTGAGACTTTAAAGCTCTCTGATAAAACACATATTTATCGTTCAAAAGCATGCATTCACCATCACTTCTGGGGCTTTCCGGAATAGGGAATTAAAAAAAGACCCATAATAGAAAAGGGCAAGCATTGTTAAAAGAGGTGCAGTGGGTGAGGGGGCGGGGGGGGAAGGGATGTCCATTCAGGGGGATGAGGGTCTGTGTGGCTCTGATTCAGCTCAAACAAAAGATGTTTGTTCAAGGATATTTGTTCCCTGGTGACAGAAGGAAGTTTGTTCTTAAACTCAATTTTCATTTCTATTTTTTGCTTGGTCATACGTATCTCATTATACAGAAACACAAACATTCTCCCATGCGAACGTGCAATGCACACACACACATTTAAAAAATAAATAGGAAGATGGTATCTCTTTATACTATAAGAAAGAGTCGAAAAATTCTCAAAAGAAAGATGCGAAATGACATTTCTAAAAAGATTTAGATCCTGGTGATGCGAGAGAGAGAGAGAGAGAGAGAGAGAGAGAGAGAGAGAGAGAGAGAGAGAGAGAGAAACCTGACTGAGACGGAGGACTTCCCACCAAAAGCCAAAAATAACCTTTGAAAATGTAGACGGCCATGTGCCATCCACAAGGGGAATCAGTTTTCGAGAAACTGAATGGAAAAGGAAGGGAATTTATTTGTGATGATTTGTCTTTTTAAACTTAATAAAATGTAAATATGATTATTATTTTTTCTCTCCCTCTTTGATCACTCTGATTAATTTGTTTTCAACAAAATTTGTGGAAGTTTGCTTGGTAGGTTCGTGGTCTTCATGACTTCTCTGAACATTATGGATAATACTAATGATAACAATCAGAACAAACCATAAAGATAAACAGCAAGAACGAAATGGGACAAAGGAGAGAACATAAAATAATAGGAGAAAGCGAAAGGTATCATTGAGGCAACACAAAGGACACAGAGAAGCTACAGAAGAAAGACATGCAAACTAACAAGAAGCAACAATTAGGAGGGAATGGCTTACGCTAAAAGACAGAGAAGAAACACAAAGAAAGTAAGAAGTTAGATTCCCTTACACAAATAGTCTGAAAAATTACTGACGATATGAAACTGGAGTTCAGCATCGACAGTTTTGCAGTTGTAAATACAGTAAAAGGAAAGACTACCAAAAAAAGAAAAAGGAATCTAATTCCCGTATGAGAGAATCGTGAAGAATAGAAGAGAGATTGACTATAAATACACTATCATACACTAAGAAATAAGAGCAAACAAAAGAAAGGAATACTTCTCCAGGATTAGAATAATGCCAAGTTCAAGCACAATGGCAGACACTTTATGAAGACAATCAATGCATGGGCTGTGCCAGAAGAGGAGGGGCAGACTGAAAGAATGATTAGAGTTTATCTGGCATCGTGGCTACCCATGTCATTGACGCCCTTATCATTTCTTAAAAACTGCAAATAAACACATAGTCAATTCAAAACCATTTAAAGCTTTTTTTAAAAATAAAAACATGGGAATTAACATTTCATTTCTTCCAGGAGGCCAACTTCTGGGATAAAGCTAAAAATGCCACTAGCACCATATATAACACCCTCTCCGAGAATCCTAGCAAGCATTATACTTGCCATCCTTACCATGAGCCTCGGAGAGGTATAGAATCCTCAGATTCTTAAGACTTGGGCAATCAACCAGCAAATGCCTCACTGTCAAGGGGACCAGGCAATTCTACCAAAAAAGCTAGTGATCATTATTCATCAAATATTTATGCGTAATCGCCAGAGTGCCATCTCCCATCTCTTAGGCATGTTTCGGTCCTTCCAAGGAGGTAAAACAGATGCAATTTCTTTCATTTAGCAGGAAGTGTACCAAGTTCCAACGGTCTTGCCAGGTGCCTCGTACGAGATAGGAGACGGTATTCCGAAACTTGAGATTGTTCCGTTAATATCAATATAGGTGTTTTGATTACAACGTGCAAAAATACATAATTTTACTAAAACGCCGTTTTTGTATTTTTTTACAACATTTATCATTTCTGTGCACACATTTGTATTCAATGTGAGATCTGCGACTGATGCCTGGAGTAGAAATTTGTTAAAAGTTCTAATTGCTAATAACGCCACTCGCATATTTTCCTCACGAGATAATCTGTTTCTCGGTTTGGATTTAATTTTTGCAATGTCAGATAATGCCTGCTGGCACAAATACGATGTGGAGAGAGAGAATAAAAAATTTTCTGTGAATGAACATGAACCAAGTATTTTTTTTCTTATTTCCCAGACTCAAGTGCCTCGTTTCTTATGAAGATATCTGTTAGCCCTAAAGAATTTGCGCCTACTCTGTCTTGCAGTTGTTGGAAGGCCCATTGGGGGCTTTGGTTTCCTTTGATATGTGGCACTATTCAATCTTGAGAGTTCCATTGTGCGCTGACCAGTAGGCCTAAATAAGTCAAATTTTAGGAGCCTTCTGACAGAAAGAACCCTCAGTGCCAGAGCCATCATGTTCCCTAAAATATAACTTGTCTAAAGGACTCTTAATTGTTAGTGAAGGAGACCCAAACTTCCCATTGCTTATTTTCCTCATGGAAAATCATTATACTTTGTCTGTTTCCAAAGAATCAAATATCCTTCATAAAGTTTCATAAACTGTTTCAAGATGCAACTGACATGCAAAGCAGTACACTAAATTTCTGGTCATTCACTTTCTTTATAAACGGATTACTTTTTTTTTCTGACGTTAGGTTAAGCGCCTGTTGTATGTTTTCGTTTTTGTACAATTGGTAATATTTTTATGTCACGTTTTTATTCTTAAAGTTAGCAGCTAAAACTTCTTTAACTAATTTTTGGGTCATCAGAGACAGCACAAGTTAAGGGCACCAGAGGTTCTCGAGTGTGGCAGGAGGTCTCCAGGGAATCTAAGGGTAGCAGATATTGCAGTCACATCAATTATCTAAATTAGAAAATAAGCCTGTCTGAAAATCTTATCCCTTTGCCAATGTCCCCAGCAAAACCTATGCCCTAAAAGTCCGCTTCTTATCCTATCCCAAAGGGATGGCAGTAACAAGATTGGGGTGGTTAAAGGGTAGGCCAAACCTACTTCATGGGGCAGAGCATTCCATGAATACAATCTTTCCCACTTGAATAATTTTGGTGACAAGACAGGTACAATTCTAGGAGTCCAATCTCCAGAAACTTGGCTAGCCATGTAATCCATGGAATACCCCTCGAAATATCAAAATGCCAAGTCATAGTCCAGAACTATCGAGTAGTTGATCAGACCATCGCAGCTCCCGTTACTGGCCTCGAAGTCAAATCCCAAATCCCATTAATAGTGTTCCCTCTTATTAATCAGGACATGGAGAAGAGGGAGTTTGAAGAGTTAGACAGCACGATAGATGGAAGCAAAGTAAATTAAATGGAGGATATTTGGTTTGAAGGTGTGTCTAGGAGAAACCCCCAATCATACAAAGATAGTTCATTAGTTATCAGGCTATGCTAATGGCTCCTAACCCCTTTTCCCAAACAAGGGCATCAGAATTTTGTAGGAAGGAAGACTGCGAGGACATGTGAAAGGGTATAAAAATGTATAACGAAGGGGAATTTAAACAAAGTGAATACAAACAAAAAAGTTTTATAGCAGTGTCTGAATCTGTGCCTATTAAACTTCAGAGAAGAGAAATGGTGGCTGCACTAAGTAATATGATGGAAATGTAGGTAATATAAAGCAAAGTAGGAGTGAAAGAAAAGAGTAATCAGGTTTTGCATTCTTGGAGTGAATGAATGTTATGGAGATAGTTTTGTGTAATATGTTTGATTGTCAGGAATACTGTAGGTGGTTTAAAAATGAAAACGTTTGAAATTAATCATGGAAAAGAATAATTAGCGGGGTCAGATGGATAACATAATAATATTTTAGTACAGTGTAGAAGAAAGAATGATGGATATGATGGCAAAAAGAGCAATGGTGGTTAGAGGCTGTTTGTTGCATGGAAAACGCAATTGTAAAAATAGGAGACTTCAGAAAGTGACTACTAATACTGTATAATAAAAAAAGCAACTTTGAGATGAAAAAAGCAAAAATGACACTATAGAGGACACTGGTTAATTAAATTAATTGGCACCTCACAGACACTGCAAGAAGCAAGTAAGAACACACACACATATATATGTCTATATATATAAAAGTTAATGTTTGAATATAACTTTGGCTTCTATAGAAATCCAAACAGCTTGGCAGACCCAGACAAATTTTGCACACGGCATCTATGTCACGCCAGAAAGGTTTTTAACTCAAAGTCAAACCCCTGCCCCGTGACAGACATACAAACACAGATAAAACAAATGAAACTTTCGTTTTTACGTCACCTTTTCCGTCAGTGCTTTCTGGGTTTATTCTCATTTTTCACCTGACGCTCCACCATTTTATCCTGGTGCTGTCAGACGTATGATTTCATTGAGCTCCTCCCACTGCAAGCCCTATAATCAGTTTAGTACATCCAAAAAAATACACAGATGTGTTTGACTGTATTAGAATTACTTTCATTCAGTCATAAAGCAATGTAATTCAAAATATAACTTCTACCACCACACCAATCAGACCTTAAAATTATCGCCTCGGAAAATTCAGAGATGTTATTGCTGACAGTTTTTGGGATGTTACTATTCACAGAATAGCAAAGAAAAGTTTCTTACAAGACTATCCCAGTACGCCTCACATCAGCCATAGTTAGAGAACAATGCCTTTCCTTCACAGGCCTACATAAGGGTACGGCTTGCTTAAATATACAAAAAAATTTCAGTGGTTTTTAGGATCTCCAGTCAGCTGAGATAGGACTCAGAGCTGGATACTCAGTTTGACATCAATGTTTCTCCTTGTTTGGCCACGTCAAGTACTCAAATTTTATGTATGGAGAGGCAAACTGTCCAGCTTCACTCTTCATCATATCCAGTGAGCTGTAAAACCTTGGTCAATTTCATGCATGGGGGGTCTTTATCAAAAATAAGTTGGAGTGAAAGAGGAGAAGAAACGACAAAATGAGAGGATCGACAGAGGTCCAATACTCTGAACTGCTCACAATGTAATGTTAGCACCTCACAGTGTAGAAAACTACCCCACGACCATCGCCTAGTTCTTCACGGCATCATGCAAGTCGCCACTATATCAAAGTGCTGGGCCATGGAACGGGGCCTAGAGATGGATAAAAATAGGATAAGGTTAGATACTTAAGTGGAACACAGAAGATATAATACAAAATTCAAGGATAGGATCACTGCAGTAATTGGGATAACTTGTATCAGGGTACAGAGGTTTGAAGGGAATTCTTTAGCTTCCAAGCAAAAAATGAGAGAGAAAAGGTGAAATTTAGTGAATATTTAGGCAAAGGAAATTGTACTTGAGGCTAGAAAATGAAGAGGGAGACGGTATTGTTAATTAACCTTGAAATGCAGTCTCGTGGAGTTGGATGGAGGGAGTATTTTGTAGAGGATAAAGAGTGGAGATGGAACAAATATTTTTTAGAGAATAAAGACATACAGATATGAATGGTAAAAACTGTAAAAGAATAACATACCAATGTTTGTGGAAAAAAAGTTTGATAATGTAAGAAAGGGAACTGAGAGGTTGAAAAATGGAAATGAGCAAGAGTAAATGGGATAACAATTATGTGGGTGACTAGGGGAAGAAACTAGGATAAGTTTAACCCATACCGATATGGGTTAAACTAAGGAAGATGGTAGGCGGATTAAGTTTTTGTGCGAAGCAGCATGGAAACTTTAAGAGAAAAAGGAAAAACAAGGTGTATATAGGGTTTCCTGATTATAGAGGTGAAATGGGAATGCTGCAGGTGTACGAACGAAAAGGAAAAGGGTGAGGGTGTTGTCAATTGTTTATGAGTACTGCATATGGAGTAAGGATGGAAATGGTTGGTTTGGTAAGTCTGAAAATTAGCAATGGCGAAAAGATAAACCACAGGGTTTAGAGGTGGTTTGCTCGTATGGAGATGAGTAGGGACGAGTGTATACTTTGGAAATCTTGTGAGAAGAGACGAGGAACGAGATGCAGTGGAATTGATGAAATCTACATAACTTGATATATACTTAGAAAGTAAATACAAATTATAAATGAAAGACGCAGAGTGCAACGTGGGTCTAACTATTGTTGATGTGGCTCTTGTACACGTTAATCAAAGGGCTTAGTCTGCAATAGTTTTAATGACTATTGATTCATCATTATTATCACCAATCCAGTAATTAAGAGCATGAGTGTGGCTTATTTGAAGCCATCACCTGTATGTGGAAATGGCTTACCAGTCACATACATACATTCACACATACATACATATATACATGTGCAATGCACACACATACATATGTATATACACACACACACACACACACACACACACACATATATATATATATATATATATATATATATATATTATACAGATGTAGATTTAATCTTGTACTAACTCTGTAAAAACTAGCTTATAAGAAACCGTCCTTACCAAATGAACAGCATTGTTTATCAGATTCCATTTAAGCATTGTGATTCTTCTTATTTAGTCCAGACATATAAGGGATTAGATGTGTGAATAAATCAACATAAATATTAAGCTAGGAGTGCCCAAAAGAATGATGTTTTTGTGAACCTAAGTGCTTACGATTTTCAAGTACCATAGTGGTATAATAACAATATGTAAAAATATTATTTCTAGATATTTCTTAGAATATGCAATAATGCTGCTAACATAGGAAAATGATATCAATTTAAGCCTGACTACATTCTGCACAAGATATTCAAAGGAGATTTAAAAAGGAAAATGGGGTATTTCAGTAATCCCTGTTAATGTTCTTAGAGTTCCCCTGTTTTATCCAGTAACTGAGCAAATCTTAGATAGCTGGCCCTCATCTGAAGGGCTTCCTCAAATGTAATGTCCGCTGTATGCATTAAAATGGTGATATAACCCTAAAATCTTAGTTGTTTTTTGTTAAACAGTTTTTTTTTTAAGTATTTTGCCCTACTGTATGTAATTTCCTTGAAAAGCCTTGGGGGTAAAGGTGAAAGGTCTTACAATGCATTGTTTCACTTTCTTTGTGGCTATATACTCTATTTATTATTTGATAGACTGTTGTTATCCCCATGATATTAGCTTTTCGCACACACACAGACACACACACACACAGACATCTCCCTTTTCAAGAAATGAAGAGAACGAGCTAAAAAAGTGGAAATGATTTACTCAGAATCTCTCTCTCTCTCTCTCCTTCTCTCTATCTCATGGTTGTTTTCTCTCTCTATTCTTTGAAAACTGAGATACATAAAAAAATTGTAAGCACATTAGTAATGTTAATAGCGTATAAATAATTGCAAATAAATATTGCTCTAGCCCCTCATTAGTCTCATAGATGGAATTTCTGAAGAACGTTTTTATATACCCGGTGTGTATAAAATGAAAAGAAATGAAATGGAAAGGGTCAATTTTACATATAGCATCAACTACAAGATCGGTGGTAATCGTGATTATAATCATGTCTTTGTTCATGTTAAACACACACACACACACACACACACACATATATATATATATATATATATATATATATATATATATATATATATATATATATGTATATATATATGCATGAACATTCACACTCGAACACCATCTATGCTGTACATGTGTTTGTGCATGTAAACATATTCCGTGCAATATTAAAACTTCATCCGTATTCGTTAATGTCTGATTGTCTTCTTATTGCAATATTGTAAATTTCACATTGGAGTCATGGTTTCTGATGTTTTAGAAACTTTGCAATGTTACTTTTAGTGAGTTATTGTTTTGTCCTTAATTTTATGTGAATTTTATTGCCTCTTCTCATATACTTATCATCTTGTGTCGCTCAAGTTTTATTTGTGTCATTTGGATATGTATATCTATATGTGTGTAAATATATATATATATATATATATATATATATATATATATATATAAATATATATATATATATATATATATATATATATATATATATATATATATATATATATATATATATAATTTACATATATATGTATGTGTGTGTGCTCCATGCCTTTTCTAGTTTATCCAGTGAAGGAGCTTCTATATTCTAATTAGACAGAGAGTTACGATGCCGTGGATATATGGCATCACTGTAGAATTAAGGCAAGATACTTGATTCTTTAATCTTAATTATTCTGGAGGTATGCATAATCAAAT
Source organism: Macrobrachium rosenbergii (assembly GCF_040412425.1). NCBI lineage: Eukaryota > Metazoa > Arthropoda > Malacostraca > Decapoda > Palaemonidae > Macrobrachium > Macrobrachium rosenbergii. Next base: position 21,095,259 of record NC_089779.1, read on the forward strand.
AAGGGTTGCCCAACTCTCCGTCCACAGCGCGTAACCTATGAGAGAAAAAAGTCAATAATGACTTTTTCTAAATAAAACTGGCTTCGGCAGAGAGAGAGAGAGAGAGAGAGAGAGAGAGAGAGAGACAGCTGACAGCAATTCTTCGATCACCTTGACATGTTTCGGAGTTTTTGTCTTCCGATTCAATGGTATTGATCGACCCGCGGGAAACTTCGCCTTAAACCGTGACAAATCTGTCGATATGACCATCACTTACTCATCAGGTGAGTTGACAATAGAGAAAACATTACTGAAACGAGGCGAGAGAGAGAGAGAGAGAGAGAGAGAGAGAGAGAGAGAGAGAGAGAGAGAGAGAGAGAGAGAGAGAGAGAGAGAGAGAGAGAGAATGAGAAGATGTAATCTGCATTTTGTGACAACCTGAGATTGATGATTCATCTACGATCTGCTTAAGTTCATTTAATATCTGTATACAAGATGTCCTGTTATGGAAGCAACATTTTATATTCTACATACGTAACTAAATAAATTATGGAATTTATTACAATTATCCTTCTCCTGTCGACTTTGGGAGTATGGCGGAAACCACCAAACCTTCATAATGCATGTTTGTAATTAGGACAATAAAGGTATTTCGGACACTGCTTTGGTAAAAATTTATATATAAATATATATGTTTATATATAGACTATAGATAATATATGTACATATATATATGTATATATACAGTAATGTATAAATATATATATATATGTATATATATATATATATATAAATATATATATATATATTATATATATATAATTTATATATATGTGTATAACTGAATCACGAAACTATGGAACGTGATGAATATATATAAATAAAGATAAAATCCACGAAGGAAACGGAAACACTGTAGTGCTACGTGGCCTTTCGACACTTACGTCCTTTACTTAGCAGACTCTAAGTAAAGGACGTAGGCTAAGTGTCGAAAGGCCTCGCAGCATTCCAGCGTTTCCGTTTCCTTCGTGGATTTTATCTTTATTTATATATATATATATATATATATATATATATATATATATATATATATATATATGTATGTATATATAATATATATATATATATATATATATATATATATATATATATATATATATATATATACATATACATATATACATGCACAAACACATGTAGAGCGTAGATGGTGTTGAGTATGTATAGATACACACACACACACACACACACACACACACACACACACACACACACACATATATATATATATATATATATATATATATATATATATATATATATATATGTATATATATATGCATGAACATTCACACTTGAACACCATCTATGCTCTACATGTGTTTGTGCATGTAAACGTGGAAAATGCGGGCTCAGTGAGTTATTCCTTGGCTGAAACAACCGAGTTGAGCTTGCAACCCCATTTCTTGCACGCATTATATTATTACTTGCTAACTACACATACATACATACACACATATTATATATATATATATATATATATTTATATATATATTGACAATTAACGATATATGGGTAAAGGGATGTAACTTTAAAGAAATTAACCATTCAGTTTTGAATCACAACAGCCGGCACAAAAAGTGTTTGATTTTGCAAGTAGAGAAAAGAAAAAATCATGTATAAGTTTTTAGATTAATAATAATAATAATAATAATAATAATAATAATAATAATAATAATAATAATAATAATAGTTCCTTTACCCTCAATGTTATAATATTATTCAAACATGTAAAGGTTTTAATAAGGCCATTACTCATACACAACAATACATATCCTTTTATAAAGTCAAGTTTGTATTTCAAATCCGCATGAAGGGTTGTTTGGCGATAACAGTAGTTTGCTGTAAGATTCCACAATAAGCCATGAAAATTCAGTTTCACCCTGCGGCAAAGACTTTTTTAAATCCAAAATAGGTAGGCATTGAAAGGACGTCTCTTTCGTATGCCGACAAAATAAAAAAAAAAAAAAACAAAAATCATAATTTGGTCGCTGAACTAACATAGAAAAAAAATTAACTGTTCAATGTACGTGCACTGGCATGACAGAAAAACCTGTAGAACGTTTTGCTGACTGAAGAACCGATGAATGCTGAGAGACAGTGAAATTATTGGAATAAAGTAGGAAGTGACAGCATTATTTTTCTCAGGTTCGAGAGGCTCTCCTATTTAATGACAACAGATCAAAGAATGGAGCAATCAACTTTCCTTTTTCCTTAGATAAGGAATTTTGCATACTGAGAAGGCACTATTGTTATGGTAAGAAAATGAAAATTATCTTTAGCTGTTAAATATACTCATAATATAGAAGACATTTCTCTGTACTGTTACACATAACATTAAAAATATAGGATGTTTGCGAGATAAAACTATTTGAGGAACAAAATGTTTGTATTTGTGTTACCAGTTAGTGTTTTGAATTCGTACGCAGTTGGTATGACATGCTACAGTCACAATAAAATGAAATGATTTCCAAAATATCTAAATCTTTAATTTAAGTCCATGATGGTGTAGTAAATAGGGCGTCTGCCTGCAATACAAAATAACCTGTGCTCTTCATAAGAATGTGTGGTAAAAGTAAACGAAACAGTATAACAAAAACATAAGCTAAAATATGTGCAGGTTAAAGTTCAATTTAGGATTTACGCCTAAATATGTAAATGCTGAGTAACGCCAGCTCGAATTTTGTGTACATGAGGAGTTTCCCGGTTATTGTGTTGAGAAATGGGGCTTTGACAGTTACTAACACCATGGCGTACAAACGTAGAGTATTTATTTCTCTAGAAAAATGAATACAATAACGATGGTGGTGGTAATACGTGGCGTTATAAAAGTGATGTTGTACTGCAGTGACATTTTTTTCGGTGTATAACCTGCGGTCTATCGACAAAGCTGTTTACTTATTGAAGAAATACAGGGTTCTGGCACACTGCATTATATATTAATTTCACTGGCCACGTTGGAAGACCAACATTTTCCCCATGTCAGCTGAATAATTCTACTTTCCTGACAGCTGTTAAAAGTCACCTTTCATGTGAGTGACACTTCCACTGGCTAAAAACATTCAGAAAAACGGACCAATCACAAGGAGGGGCAAGGGAGCAATTGATCTCACTCCTGGTTTTCGCGCACAGACAAGGGGTAACGTCCAACAACGGCCTGGAATCATTACGCCTTTGGCTGCAGTTGGGAGAGGTTCAACCAAACTGTACCACTTTGTCCACTGCGTCTCTCTCCCGCTTCCAGAAACAGAGGATCTGTTGTCCACGATGAAAAAAACTACATTATTTTTGCATATTCTGAACCACATCTGCTGTGCGTCGTGGGCTCTATCGACAATTTCCCCGTCTGTCCTTCAACGCAGCGGGCTACCTTTCCCGATTCGCCTTCATAAACGCTACAGAACGGAGACATCCTTCATTCCACGCCTGTTGAATGACATCCTGTCAGGTCCCTTGGGAGGGAGGACATCTACCATAATGACAATTTCAGGACCGGAGGACAATCAACAACCTTTCGATGAATTGGTCAAGGAAATAAAGACTCCTTTCTCCATCCTGCGCCTTCCTGTTGATCCTCCTCCAGGATTCATTGCCAATCAAAGCGGACTTCACGATTCTCGACAACATTCTCACTGGATTCCTCATGTGTCGCCGGGCGAACGAGAAAATGGTTATTGGTTACGGCTACCCTTACAACAAAGTAAGTGGAGGGTTCGCTTTAAGTTGTTATCTACTTTAATTCACCAGTGATAATCTAAGCACGTACTTCCAAGTATAAATAACCAAGTTATATCTTACAATTACTACAACACATTTTTTATCATCGTTTCCTTCTTTCCACATATTCCTTAGGAATTTTTTTCTCATCAAGACTTACCATGTGTACCTCAGTCCGGGACTCAGTTGTTGCCACGAAGTCACAGCATTTCACCCGTATTTGGATAACCTCCAGCACTTTCCCGTTATTCAGAATTTTAACTGACCTTACATGCCCAACTGGCACTTCTAAAAGCTATCATAAATTTACCTATACTATCGGAACGATACATGCAAGTGTGTTTGTACAAGTACCTGAAGTAAGATGAGAATCTTCTTGTACATCTGGCTGTCAATAAAAACTCAATTTTTATTGCATAAGCCACTTTTATCTCCCTTAAGTTATACATGTTTATCATACATATAAACTGTGAACACATGTACCACCCTACACACACATAAACATACACACACATACATATATGTGTATATATATGTGTATATATATTATATAAATATATAAATATATATATATATATATATATATATATATATATATATATAAATATATATATATATATATATATATATATATATATATATATATATATATATATATATATATATATATATATATATATATATATATATATATATATATATATAAACAACACACAAGAATCAATTCGGATGATTTGCACCCTTAAGAAACTAACTGATTTGTTATTAAGGCCATCACTAGAGCACGAAGACCGTCAAATTTCCTCATTTACTTTTTTACTTTCTGGAACTCCTAACAAGAAAAAATGACCAAATATTATATCCCTGGGACACGCTTCTCTCCTACAAGTGTTCCGCAATGATCTATATACAAGTAGAAACCAATTTTTTAAATGTCTGTCAAAGTTCGCTTTCCTCCTATGAGAGAGAGAGAGAGAGAGAGAGAGAGAGAGAGAGAGAGAGAGAGAGAGAGATTAGCCTTTTTTTTGCAAATACTGGCTTGAATGAAATGACTTTCTGCTCAGGTGTTCTCATTGTCATCTACGCATGTGAAGCTGAATCATTTTGGCCATTTTGGAATCCTCCGGCATACTGGTCAGCAGTTGGCATCCTGATTGTCTCTTCATGTCCCTCCTGCTGGAGGGGAGGCATCCTCAAATATCCTTTGTTCGACAAAGTTTCGTCTCTGGGTTTCATCTGCCCGGATGCACCAATGAAAGGAATTTCTCTGAGACCTAAATACAAGGTGAGGACTTGGCTGCCCTTCACACCAGGGAGGAAGCTGTTGGATCTGGGAACCTGGGACCCGAGTCACTTTGAATCCTGGAATGACCTCTTTGTTGACAGGTTTCGAGACATGAATGAAATGAATATGTCTATTTTGGCCAACACTATTGACATCCCATTTGTTTACGCGAGGCCCGACGGCGAGGTGGCAGGAATAAGCTACAAGATACATGACTACCTCTTGGAATGGCTCCATTTCCAGCCGCACTTCACTTTCTCAGGTGAGGATTTGACGCTTTTTTCAAGTAATTAAGACTACTATAATGAACAATTATTGCACAATTTATTTTATATATATACATATACATTTGTATATATATATATATATATATATATATATATATATATATATATATATATATATATATATATAAATATATATTATATATATATAAGTATAAATAAATAAATATATATATATATATAGTATATATATATATATATATATATATATATATATATATATATATATATATATATATATATATATATATATATATATATATATGAGCAGTGGTAAAAGGGGAACATCTTTATATGGCGCTGACATTTCTTTCTGTTACATCAAAACATTTTCAAAGTCTGTAAAATCATAAGCTACAAAAATGTATAAGAATATTTAATACTGTTTCTAAAAATGTAAAAGGCTACAGTCAAAATACTAATTAGGAGAACGATCAGGTACAACACGAGCGAACTAGCCACAACCCCAATCCCCAAACTCCAACAACCTCCCCTCCTCCCCACCCCCACCCCCAACACACACACACTACATTAAAAATAACGGAAAGCAGAACCATCATTATTCTGTATCGGTGTCTTGTTTATGATTTAACTGTCTCGCAAACTCTAAAGGTTAACATAATATGTCAAAAAAGCTAAATCCATACCAGATTCAAGAGTAGAAAGGTGGTTACAAATGCTGGAGGCCATGATACCAGTTCGACTTGAGATGGTAAAGTGGCCATTGGCTCTTGATTCGCATTTATATAAATAAGCAATGCCTGATTCAGGAGCCACTAGCAATTTCTCCTTGTGTCTAGAAGTCCTTGGATTTTGAAGTTACTAGAAAAACTGCTCAAAGTTAACCTGAGTACAACAGCTATATAAAACCTTTGTGTAGTAATTTATGATAAAATTATGTAAAACTGTTAATAAAAAGTAACCTGTGAAAAAATAGCATTTTTCCAAATGTGGAATAATTTGTTAATGAATTTCCTACATTTACTGATAACAAGATCCCCAGGATAAACCAAAAATTCCTAAAAAAAAGTTCAATAAAAACAATTTCTTCATGAAAGTACTGGCAGTTACTGCTAATCTTATGAACTAGTGCACGGATAATATATAGTTAAAGTTCATATGTTTGGCTATGAAAATCCACGCCCAAACTTGAAAATGTCGACTTTCTAAATTTGGATCTAAAAAGGAAAGAAACAGAAGATGTAAAGACCCTTTTCCTTCCTCTTCCAAGGTGAATTTGAGATTCGGGATGTTAAGAATTACATTTTCTAAAAACCGTTGAGCTTTTGACCTCTTCCTTCAAACATCAAAAACAATCATCGACGTATCTCGTTATGGAGTAGCGGCTTACAACTTACAGGGCAATCTCGTAAGCAATCTTGTTCTACGTTGAGAAGAATAAATTATGCTCAGTTCAAGGTTTTGGTATGGGAAATCTTCAGAGTGTGTCTAGTTTTTCTTATCGTAACACGAATGAAATTGTTTGAGAGTGTCTAACCTTTAAAGCTGGAAAAATGGTATTTTATCATAAGGTATATATATCTTTTTAACAATTACATACGTAGTTTTATCAAGAGTTACAACATAAACATATCCAGACAATAAAAATGCAGTACAAGGATCTAAAGGTGGAACTGGGAAAAAAACTGAACAGTTGCACTAAGTGTAACAATTAGAGAGGGTAGACAACAAGACTGAAGAAATGAAGCGGCAATGGAAGTAAAGTAAAAGGCTAAAAAGTGGGTGTAGCTGTGCCGATGAGACGCTGCCATCACCTTTAGTAATGCTATGGCTACACCCTACCACGTGAGGTGCACCGACGCGTCGGCACTAACCTCCTACGGGGAAGGATGTGTAGCGATGATCTTCCTCAGATTAGGTCCCGTGAAGATTTCGTTTACTGATTACGGCTTCCATCACTCAAAGGATGGATTCTTGTTATTTGTTTTCTTAATTAGAGCAACTTCATGCATCTAATCTTTGATTCGACGAGTTTTCACTGGTTTTACTAATATATATATATATATATATATATATATATATATATATATATATATATATATATAATATATATATATATATATATATATATATATATATATATATATATATATATATATATATATATATATATATATATATATATTTCTCAATCACGAGGATAAAATATCTCGATGCACTCCACAGTGAAAAAGAAGGAGAATCCAGTGAGGAAAAAGGAAATGCAGTTCTTGATTTGTGCCAAGAGTTTCGCTTTCCATCAGGATTCTTCTGAGAATTTTATTGACTAATTACTTACAATATATATATATATATGTATATATATATATAATATATATATATATATATATATATATATATATATATATATATATATATATATATATATATATATATATATATATATATATATATATATATATATATATATATATATATATATATATATATATATATATATATATATATATATATATATATGCATATGCACATGAGTGTGTGTGTACGAGGTTTTACATGTGCCGGAATTCCTCAGTCTCTCCATAAATAATCTGTGAAAAGAACCAAAGACCTTGTAGTTGAAATGGCAGTTGCATTGCTACGTTACAGTTCAGGTTTCTTCGAAAATCTTAAGTCCTCTCAGTGAACTGGTATGCGTCAAGAACATCCACGGACTTGTATCTAAATCATTTACTTAAGAACGTCCAATGATAGCAATAATATTAACGACAACAGAGAAGATAATAGCAATAAAATTAAGAGCAATAATAATAATAATATAATAATAATAATAATATATCTGTTTTTAATATTATTACTATTGTTATCATTATGAATATTATATTATTATTATTATTATTATTATTATTATTATTATTATTATAATCAAGAGAGAGCATAACTTATGTGAAATAAAAAAAGGTGCCTCACTGACGCCCAACAGTTTAATACTAACGAAGTATGCAATTGACGGCTTCTCTGGGAATGTCGGACAACGAGAAGAAGCCACTTGGAGGCAATCTGTTCCAAGAAAACGCGAGGGCTCAGGGAACGAAAAATTGTCCCCGAAAATGTCTTATGAACTTGCCTGAATGCTAATTGCAAATTTATTCTGAAAATGGAGGTGAATTTTTGCAATTAATGAGGTAATGGGAGCCTTGGAATATCATTACGAATTTAATCAAATGAGAAATTTAGCATAAGGTAGGGCATGTGAAACTGACATTACAAAATTAACCTTGAGGTGTTTCGTAGTAATTAGACCATCGTCATTTTATATCTGTTGAAAGGGGGAATGAGGAAGGATGTCCCTGCACAAACGCGATTTGGAGTCGTTGGGTAAAACAGACAAAATCGTCATTTAAGCAAAGTTTCATATTTTCTTATTTTCCCTGAAAGTTTCTTGTGCCTTTACTGATCTGATGACTGGCGGAAAATTCGAAATAAACAAGAATGCGACAATGTGATTTGAACGTTTCGTAATCTGTAGCATAGTATTAAGCTCGGAATTAGTTAAAATGCCAATAGTATCAGAACCAAAATTCAAAATTGATTTCAATTATGGAACTGCTCACCTTCTCGTAGTAAAACTATTGATACACAGGAAGTATCAAAGTGTTTTTTTGGTGTTCCTCTCGAATGCTGCTGATATTTCGACAGCCAGCAAACGAAAGTACATCACATTACATTCAAACCTGTCTGTTGTTAGAGAACAATAGTTCTCTACTAATGAACCATTATTACTGGCTGCTCATAAGTCTTCCCAAAACGAAAAACAAGGCTGGAGGAAAGCTTAATGCAGCAAACAATCATCCGTGTGTGTTCCACACCCAAATTCAGACGAACAGGATCAAAGAATTTCCGACGAATGAGGTTTAAAAAGGGCTTCCAGAACCATTTCGAAAGCTTTTGATGAAGTCATTTTCCCAAAACATTTCACAGTACGGAAATATACAATTGGAACTTCAAAAGTTCAAGCGAAGATGCAATGCATTTCTACCCTTACTATTCTCCTTGCATTTTAATACATTCTTATAATTTATTTTTTTCTTTTTTAATATATGGGATATCTTCTTTCTGTGCTTCCCTTTACCTCCTCTTGCTTCTTCCTAATGAACACCTTGATATTCTTTAGAAGCTTGAATATCAAGTCAATGGCGCCTGTGGGCTTGTACCATACGAATAGGTTTTATCTACTGAATAATAATAATAATATTTTTAAACAGCTGCGGGAAAATACGATGAAATTACACTAATTTTCACCCGGTACAAATTATTTGTACGACAAAAAAAGAAAATTCTTTTGTAATATGAATCCAGTACGCCTAATTACTTCAGTCAAGAGTTGGAAAATAAGCAACAAAGAAATTCAGGCACAAATTGTAGTCAGAAGTGGTTAAGAGAGATCATGGATGAAACAAAGTGAAATATCTGATCAGTTGATGAAATGGAGTTAAAAGGAAAGTGACATCACTGAAACGCGCAAGTACACACCAAAGAACAGTGAATAACAGCTGTTATTTAGGTTCGAGTATGTCTGTTGTAAAAGAAGCAGACTGGCAATCCGCGAAAACTTAAAAATGAATAGTCTATAGGGCTTCACTTGACATTATGGTGACCAAGATTACCCAACTAAATAGCAGTACAAGATATGCATAATGAGCTTAGTGAAGGTCGGAAGCTCCTGCTTTTGTTTATTCACATAAACTTGGTTTCCTATGATGGCTTTTTTCTTAGTCATTCAAGACAAACACGAAGGATGTTTCTATTACTGGATTTGCAATTTGTTGCATGTGCTTGGGGTTGGGGATGTGTGTGAGCGTGTGTGTGTGCAGCGGTCTCCGGACTGTTTTCGGCTGTACACCAACTAAACATCCACTGAAATACACTCCATAATATCTAGAAATAAGCGTTATTCATTGTTAACTAAGAACTGCTTCACGATAGTTGAAACTTCATTCCTGAGGGAAAGAAGCGAAACATACCATTCAGCAAGCACCTGTATCTGTACTCCATTCGTAGCATGAAATATTTAAAATCTCATTTACAGACAACGCGGACTGGACATCAATTATTTGTTCGGTTAAAAATGGCGAAACCGATGCGATGATCAATTTTGTCACACCTACGTTCGAGAGGAATCAAGATTTCCAGATTACGGTGCCATATGCGTATGCTGGGTAAGATGTTGACTATTTTCTTATTGGAAAGGCAAATGGAATTCAGTACTGCCAAAGAAGATACTATATCAAAACTGTGTCCATTATTTTCCTATTGGAGGCGCCATTTTCAACCACTTCTTGTTAGATTAGGATGACCTTGAGCAAGCAGCCTCCAATACCCCATACAAAATCTAGCTGAGGTTCTATCCAGGAAAATTTAATAAATTAGTCCCTATAGCGTTGAACAGCTCGCATTAAAAACTTCCTAGAAATCAATTTCTCAGATACTTATAAGCATTGGTCATTATTCCTTTTACTTAATTATTACTGCTTACTGTTTCTATTCCTTGGCACAACAGATTTGGCGTGATCCTCAGGGTTCCTCCTCCACTTCCCCGCTGGAAGAACTTCTACCGCTCCTTCTCATGGGAAGTCTGGGTCGCCGTTGCGGTCATGCTCCCCTCCACTTCCATTAGCTTTCACCTCCTATGCCTCCACAAGGGAAGACCATTCAACGTGAATGCTATTACTGTTACAAAGGTAAAGGACTGGCCCACTATGCTCATACGCAAACAAGAAGAAATGTTTTATTTCAATGGCCACAATGGCATTCAAACGCGCGCGCGCACACACACACATACAGTATATACATACATACATATATATATATGTATGTATGTATATATATACACATATATATTATATATATATTATACAGGTGTAGATATAATAATTTCATGCACTAACCCCGTAAAAACAAGCTTTTAAAAAAATGTCCTCACCAAAGTAACAATATTGTTTATCATATCCCACGTAGACATTGTGATTCTTTTAATTTAGGCCAGAGAAGCAAGGAATTACATGTGAGGATAAATCGACATAAATATTCTGTTAGAACTGGCCAAAAGATGATGTTTTTGTGAACTTAAGTGCATAAGATCTTCAAGTCCCACAGTGGAATAATAAGATGTAAACATATTATCTCCAGATATTACTTAGAATCTGTAGTAATACTGCTAACACAGAAAAACAACATTAATTAAAGTCTGTTCTATACACCCTTGACCCCATTCTGCACAAGATGCTCAAAGGAGATTTAAAAAATAAACTGAAGGATTTCAGGAATCCTTGTTAATGTCCTTTGTCTTTCCTTGTTTTATATAGCAACTGAGCAACTCTTAGATAGCTGGTCCTCACCTGAAGGGCTTTCTCGTATGTAACGATCTTTATATGCAGTAAATGGTCATATACCCTAACAATCTTAGTTGCTGTTTGTTAAAGTCGTTTCTTTATAACAGTTTGTCCCACTGTATGTAGTTAATTTGAAAGATCTTGCACTGCATTGTTTCATTTTCCTTGTGGCTATATGCTCTATTTATGTTTGATATCTTGTTATTACTCCCATGATATGAGTTTGTCTCACACACACACACACACACACACACACATACACACGCACAAACAAACATCTTTCTTTTCAAGAAATATACAGAATGAGATAAAAAGGTGGAAATGAATTACTCAGATTCTCTCTCTCTCTCTCTCTCTCTCTCTCTCTCTCTCTCTCTCTCTCTCTCTCTCTCTCTCTCTCTCTCTCATGGTCTTTTTCTCTGGCTGTTCTTTGAAAACTAAGATATATAAAATTTTGCCAGCACATTAAGCCACTCAACAAATACGTTACCAAAGTTGCTACAAAAAATCATACAATTTTGTGTCATGCTGTTTTCAAAGAATGAAAAAATCAGGGATAGGTGAACAATTTATTGCAAAATTGGATAGAAACCTTACGCTACAATATATAATGAGCCTCCTACTGACAATAACGTTGTACGTTAAACACTTTTAGTTTTCTGTAAAAGATAACTGTTGAGATAGCTTTGTCTGTCCGTCCGCTCTTTTTCTGTCCGCCCTCAGATCTTAAAAACTGCTGAGGCTAGAGGGTTGCAAACTTGTATGTTGATCACCCACCCTCCAATCATCAAACATAACAAATTGCAGCCCTCTAGCCCCAGTAGTTTTTATTTTATTTAAGGTTAAAGTTAGCTATGATCGTGCGTCTGGCAACGCTATGTGACAGGCCACCACCGGGATGTGGCTGAAAGCTTAATGGGCCGCGGCTCATACAACATTATACGCTGTACAGAAAACTCGATTGCGCCGAAGAAACTTCGGCGCATTTTCTACTTGTTTGAACTTAGTTCTTTCCTTAAAAGGTCAACGATGACACTTAGTATTTAATTAAAAGTTCTCCATGACCGGTTGGATTACTTATTTTGCTTCTTCTTCCTTGAATTTTTAGGAAATCTTATTTTTTGTGATATCTTCCCAGAATTATAATTTTGTTATCTATGATCTTTTCCACTATTAGGGAAAACAGGTTCTCCTGTTAACTGTTCCAGGCTATACCCAAATTTCTGGCATTTTTTAAGCTTTGGCATCAAATGGTATCTGAATATACACTAAAACGCTTATTAGTAAAATATGACTTGTCTCGTGCACCTATATTGCCACTTGTCCCTGGTAAACATCTTATGACTTAATGTTCTATTCCTGTCAATTTCAATCTTAGCGTTCTTATACTCCTGGAGTAATATTCATCTTTTACAAGGTCTCATATGAACCTTAATATATTTCATGATAGTCTTTCATCATCCAGGATACTGGGTGTCATGAATTTCGGGAATGTTTTTTCCATAAACTGGAGTTTCATATCTTCCTTTATTTCATGATACTGCAATAACATAAATATTTTTTATTTCCTTTTGCAGCTTATAGCTTTTTTCCTTCGGTAAGCTCCATAAGTAAATGACCATACTTTACTCACTTTGTGCAATTTATAGGAGTGTTAGAAATCGCCGACGAAATTGTCTTCCTTCTTATCAAAAACTTTCGCTTGAGCATCAGTTAACTTAAAAATTTATTCTATTTTATTTTCTAGTTCTAATTTGTCTTGACAGCTAGTGTCTTTCAAATTCCCTACTCATTTCTTAAGGCTTCCATTATTTCTTCCATCTCGGCGAGCTTAAATAGTTTCCCTAAGTCGTGCTGATCTTAAGGCACTGCTTCTGATGTGATTTTTTTTTATGAAATTTAGCAAACAGAGCACTGGGGGACTTGGTCGTTCATTGCTCAAGACAGTGTAGGGAGGGAGTTGGTGTGGTAAGACAGCAAGATAAAAGAGATCTAGAAGGTAAAGATCAAGTAAAAGGAGCTTAAGGTGGAACCGAGAGAAAACCCCACAGTTGCACTTAAAAGTAACAGTTTGAGAGGTTGGATAGCTAGATTGAAAAAAGGAAGTGGAATGAAGGTAGAGTAAAAGGCTAAAAGCAGTTACAGCTAGGGGCCGAGGGGATGCTTCAAACACCCACAGTAAACCTACAGTGCACCACGTGAGGTGCACTGATGGCCCTGTCCCCCTGCAAGAAGTCATCTCTTCTGAAGGAAACTGAAACCTCATCAGACTTTGTGTGGGTGTAGTCACACAATGGGTGAAGTGAAGTGAAGAAGGTAGCAGGGGTGTGCAAAAGATTAGGAGGAGGCTTGAGTGTGTTGAAGCCTAGAAGAGAATAATCCAGTGAAGAGATTTTTGAGCCAACTCCACTCCATGGAAGTGAAGTGTGGATGTTGAATGCATGTAGAAAAAAAAGGCCGAAGCTGTTGAAATGAACTGCTTGCATAATATGTGGCTAAGAGGAACTGAATGATGATAAATGTGGACATACTGTATAAGCTGCACTTGTTAAGTAGAACGAAGAAAATAGCTACTGTAGGAGGAGTGGGCTGGATGGGTCGACAAGGTATTGGAAAAGAAGTGTTTTATTATCCATGAAACAAGAGTGGGTATGATAAGTGGCAAAGTATGTGTAAGGGCTTGACATGCTATTGGTAAGCCTTTTGTGTAGGTGTATGATGCGGCTAATGTTGCGCAAATGTTCTCTATCAGGAGTTCATCCACGATTTACTAGTTAAAGTATGGATGTGGTAGTAACCGTTCTCTTTCTTTTTTGCTTTGAGGCTACTTTCTGTTTAGGGGAAACGGCTACATGTTGAGAAGTTATGCAGAATATATGATACCAGCTCAACACCACGAAAAAGGCGCAGTTCTCGAAAGATTTCTTTTTTGTTCTAAAATTTCCAATGAGTTCTATTTTAATATAATTCTTATGTGCTCTTGCTGGTGGTAGAGTAAATTCTGTTTATAACTTGATTAATTTTTAATCTTTATCCTTTAGGCTTTAGTACTGAGTCCCCTACCGAAGGTTCCATCTGAATGGCGCATCAGATCCTTCCTTCTTCTATGGTGGATTTCTGCCTGGCTTCTGACCGTCTCGTATGCCTGTAACCTCATTGCAATTCTTACTGTGCCCTTATTTCAAGGGAAGATACGGACGTTACAAGAACTAGCCAACAGTCCTTACAGGTAACTAAAGGATATGTACATTTATGGTTGATTCCTTTACAAAGTAGTAAAACATAGACTAATATGTGAATAGTACTATAAGCTATTTAGAAACGTGCTATAGCTATTTAGAATATCTTAATATATCTGCTGACAAAATATCTTTTAATAAGGAAAAGAACTGGGATTGACAGGATGGTGATGTGACTAACAAATGTGAATGTTTTCGTGGTCGGATATGCTTTTAAGACGTCATAAATCCCAGCAGCATCACAGGAATCAAATCCTTAAAAATGTTTCATATTAGGTCTGTTGCAAAAATTGGGTAGCAAATGTTCTACAGGTGAAAAGGTTTGCTAATCATTTTCAAAGGTGATATCTGCAAATTTCCCTCTCATACACATCTTTCACTCCCAATCCTTGAAATATCTTGAGCTCTGAATAGAATTCCTAAGTACAGAGGACAATCGCAAACCAGTGAAAAAATTGCTAAAATACTGGTTCTGGATAATTTTTCTTCACGTACTTTCTTTCGGCATTATTAATGGGTATCGTTTGTTTTAGCCACCACATCATCTTTCTAAATTTGGCTTTCTCCCAACCTGGCCTGGCCTCTTTGATTCCTATTTTCGTTACGGAAAAACCCAAATAAGTTCTATCTGGGTCTTAAGAGCTCAGAAATGTAGTTTTGCAGGAGGTTCATGTTTCCCTAAGTAACGGAGAAAATTTCTCCGGGCATTTTCTCGAAAGTTTTAAAATGGAAAACTTAGCATCCGAGCCGAATGTAACTTTATTTTTTGACAAGGAGAGGAAATGCTTGTCATTAGGTAGGAATTTGCTGCACAATCACTTATTTTTCGAAAAAAAGAATCAGTGTTGCACAAAAATAACTCACCAATCCAGATAAGGCAATAAAACAACAAGCCTCCTCTGATGTCCTTATTTTTCTTTTCGTATTCCCCACAGATAATAATATCATTAACAAATCTTGAAAAAAATATAACAGCAACCACAATCATATTCATCCTTTAACAGATGAACTGAAGAGTTCCCCGTTAAGAACGAAAATGGGCATTCTTAGAACCTCTTCGAGATATCTCCCGGAAGCATCACGTCAATCTTCTTTGCATAAATCCATCAGACACCACTATCGTGCGCCATTCTGAAGTTTCTTTGATATTACGAACCTTGTGTTCTAACAATTTTACAAAACAAAGCACTCACCACCTTTCAGCTCTCCCTCGTAGGAAAAGGTAAAGAGCATTAGGGAAGGAGCAAGAATGGTCTCACTAATGAGATGGATTGCCTTTGATTCAACTATGCTGACAAGGGAAACACAAGAAGGACGCAAGAAATACAATAACTTTACTCAAAGCAAGGAAAGACATTGCCACCAGAAAACATTAGCCAATGAGGGAGAGGAAAAGTTGTAGGAGTTCAATAAAAAGCCATGTTGCTTTACAAGTAAATTGAGTTGAACCACCTGATCTCTACATACAAGGTAAATCTCTTTTCTTCACAGGAATTGATAAATTACTGTCAGGAGTATATAAATTAATTAGTAGAAACGGTCTAAGAAGCAGCTGATAGACGAATAAAGATTCAAGACTAATTTGTGAATGAAAGATGATGAATGAGAAGTAAAGGGGTAAGAAATAAGATAGGCTGAGTGATCAGCTAAAAACGTGAAGCAGGGTAGTTGCTAGTGACGTCAATAGAAATGGGAAAGGTGGCAGATGTTGTACCATCAACAACATATATAAAGTGGCTAAAAACAAAATGCCAGAACTGAGTTTACAAATGAAAGAACAAATAAACAATTCTTGACAAAGGCTGCAGAGATCAAGATCAAGATCTTGCATTTGTAAAACATGAAAGACGACACTGTGAATCCAGCAGCTGGCTAAATTCGTACTGGCTCTCCAAAAGAAGATAATTGGTTTTAAGGTGTAAGAAAAAGGAAAAATTAAGTAAAATTCAGATACTTTACCACATCAACATTTTCAAACGATACAGAGTTGATATGAAGGATCAGAATACTCACTCATTTTTTGGGAGAGCCTAAACATGTGCATCTTTCCGGGAGGAAAGCCCAGAACCCCATCTGATTTGTAAACAAAAATAAGCAAAACATAAGCAAATTAAGTAAATATTTAGCAGCCAATTTGTCCGCAATCTCCCTGGAGAACCATGCTAAAATGGTCTTTACATGAGTTAAAACTGCACAGACTGTACGAGTCACAACTACAAAGAGGAGTATATGATTAAAGGAGGGTAAAATATTGGAGTCAATGAAATAATACTTACACAAACATGAGATAAAGGATTGTACATTATAGGGTTATTTATTGGGAGAAAAATTAAGTAAAATTTATTATAATATCACAAAACCTTATCGACTAACGCTACAATTTTTTTTATTTTGGTCTTCAGTAAAGTCAGGATATTCAGTTTAATAACACATGAAAATGTTTCAAGTAACAAAAAGTTTATCAGAAGGGTAGTTAATGCTTTAATAGCCAAGGCAGGATGTCAGCAAAATAAGGAGCTTCATGCTCAAGACTGCAGGCACCAAAGCAAGAAAACCGCGTCCTCTTGGGAAGAATGGAGGAACCACTCAAAAAAAAAAAAAAAAAAAAAAAAAGTGCCATCAATAGATATTTCCTATGGAAGGATAAGAAGTAGAAGTAAAGTTCAGGTATGTTGACAACATTGTCATCATGACCAAGAACACGTGTTGGCTGACAAAGATTTTATGTAATCACATTTGTAAATTAGGTTTTCCAAATATAAAGAACGTCAGCATGTGACCCAAAAGAGAGTAAAGAATCTTGGAAAAAAATACAGGTAACAAGAGTAAATGCAGAGATTCATGTATAGAAACTGAAAGATGAATTTGAAGCCACAGAATAAAAAAGATGAGGAACTGAAAACCCACAAGTGAGGCTGTGGGTGAGCTGATATTAATGCACAGACCTCTCATTTCGAAAAATGTAAGTTGAAAAGCTATGAAAAGCCCCACTAGAAACCTGGGTATTGGAGAAAGAAAACTATTGAAGGAATAAGCGAAATGTCCTTCAGATAAATGATTAGCACCTAGTTCCCAAATAAAACTTACATTTTCGCAACATTTATAATTGGTTCCTCCATAATCATTGCCAAATTTTTATAGATTCCATCTCTAAAAATTGTGTCGTTAAACTTTGTCTATCTTAAATGATTTACATCGGAAATGCCTTACAATACTCAGTTGTCTTTTCTGAGAGCAAATCGCCATTGGCACATATAATTCTAAGGTTACTTTTCTGCATCATAAGCTTTTTTCTTCCTTTCTCTGAATAATTTACTTTTCCCTCATTCATTTCTTTCACTCTTTCTACTTTACTTTCGTTCCACTTCCATAATCCTCTTGGGGCTCTTGCTCTTCCGTCTAAACAACATTATCAGCTTTGCTACGTGGGTACTACCATGAACAATCATTGTTGTTATCCAAATTAGTTTGAGTCTGATCTCTTGCAGATTATGTATGTTTGATTACGGTGAATTTGTGCCCGAGGCTCTTAAGACATCCTCCCATGCAACCTTATCTGCTTTGGGCAAGAAATTAGACCTTGTGCCAATTGTTCCCGAAATGCCCGAGAAAGGTCTGGAAGCTTGTGTCGAACGTGTCCTAGCCAGAACACACGCTCAAACAGAAGCCTACCCATATATTGAGACCCTCTATAGTAAATATGGCTATAGTGCTGATGTGTATAAACTTAACGAGCTTCTTTATCCAAGCTACTTGGTTTTTCTTGTTAATAAACATGCGCCTTGGAAGTACAAGTTCGATGAAGGATTGCAGCGCCTCACTGAATTTGGATTAACGAAGAAGTGGTATCAAGAAACCATGGACGAGTTTCTTGGAGATTCAAAAAAGGTAAATTGATAAAATTTAACACAGGTTCTATGCTTAAACATATCAGCACAGCATATGTAATGTGTTGCCTGACAGATATGATTTGTTTCTTGCAGAACAGAGGTCTTGTTTTCCTTGCGCGATAGAAATTTCATCTAGAAAGTTTCTACCTTAAAGAAACTTTACTAGCAAGACCTCATTCCATTCCTTAGCGAAGAATTTTCTTTCATTAAGAAAGGTCTCTAAAAACCCTTCAGTCAAATATACACGGAGACAAATAACAGAAGCGAAAAAGATAAAATTGTTACTGAACATGAATACGCAAATATTTTCTCTTTTATATTTCAGGATACAGATTTCTCATCTGATCCACAACCGTTATCCATGGCATACCTTCAAGGAGCATTCTACCTGTATGTGATCGGCCTATCTGTAGCCATTCTGGTGTTGGCGATGGAGTGTCTTTTCCTATTTCCTTGCACTTGCAGCTAAATATGCGTCTAGTTCTGGTATTCGTTAATTCGCGCAAAGGACCCAAAAAGGAAATTCATTACAATTCAAAACGTTATCCAGATGTCTACCTTGAACCAATGAAAATCATATATATATATATATATATATATATATATATATATATATATATATATATATATATACATATATATATACATATATATATCTATATATATATATATATATATATATATATATATATATATATATATATATATATATATATATTTAATGGAGAATAAGTACTGAAGAGTTAAACTCAGAAATAAATGTAAGAGCAGATTTCAAGAAAACTCCACTGGTTTTAGTAACACTTAATCAGGAATTCCAAATGGGTATTTCTGTCAGCCTTCTCATTAGATTATATATGAAGTTCAAAAGAAAAGTGATTTTGAAACCTGATAAACGAATGTCTTACAGATGACTACACAAACTTGCGATAAAACAGATATATTTCATTTGACTTGAATAAATGGAGATATGCCTAAGCAAAAGGAAATTAGTGGCTCATTCCAGAAAATTTTCAATTTAACCACAAAATATGGACATTTTAAAAAGAAAAAAAATCTTAGAACATCTATTTTAGAGACTGAATATAGAAGATTTTCTCTGAATTATAAGTTTTTGCTGCTGAACTGACGGTGCTTCACCCAAAATTTCATTGCATTTGGTCTAATCATAAGCTCATCATCTTGAGTTATATTAATTAACTCTTATGAAGGGTTCCCATTATATTTCATTGTGTAATGGTAATACCAAAGCGTCCGGATTATGTGAAAATAAACTCGGGGTAATATTCTGGAACTACTTTGAAATAATCCGAAGCTTACTAGAAGCGAAAATCTTACTAGTTACTCGCCCAAACTTAGCGCCGTAGTTGACGGGTGCACTGCTTGGCACGAAAGGTTCGTCGATCTCTTCTTGCCTATCATCCTCAAGTCCACCTAGTATGAATATATATCAGGATTTCGGGGCAGTGGGCCAGCAATGTCATTATTAAAGACCTGCTGAAAGACTGGAAGGTTGTACCCTTCTGTAGGCACCCTATCATATATATATATATATATATATATATATATATATATATATATATATATATATATATATATATATATATATATATATATATATATATATATATATATATATATATATATATATATGATAGAAATATCAACAAACAATTACGTGTGGAACAGAAATAAATTTCTGACTCACGTCAGGATCAAACCCAGGTCTTTCAAATGAAAGACCAGAGCACTGCCAACCAGGCCACACAGTCATAAAAGAAGGTGGAACCTGAGTACAACTGTACCCAAGGAATTATCTGGGAAAGCTAACTGCTTGCATACCAGTGTGTTTTCCCCAACTTCCCGACTCAGCAGAGACCAAATTGACAGCATTTCATTTGAATTATCCTTTCTGAGTGAATATGATAGAAATATCAACAGTTACATGTGGAACAGAAATAAATTTCTGACTCACATCAGGATCGAACCCAGGTCTTTCAAATGAAAGACCTGAGCACTGCCAACCAGGCCACACAAGTCATGAAAGAAGTTGGAACCTGAATGAAATACTTTCAACTGGGTCACTGCTGAGTTGACAAGTTGAGGAAAACACACTGGTATGCAAGCAGTTTAGCCTGTCCAGGTAATTCCTTGGGTACAGTTGTAATCAGGTTCCAACTTCTTTTATGACTTGTGTGGCCTGGTTGGCAGCACTCTGGTCTTTTGTTTGAAAGACCTGGGTTCAATCCTGATGTGAGTCAGAAATTTATATATATATACAGTATATATATACATATATGTGTGTGTCTGTCTGTGTCTGTGTGCAAAGTGGAAAACATATTTACGATTGATATCAACACTATACTGGATCTCCAGGGGTCCAAACCCTAAAGAGAGTTTTTAGCATCTGTTTGTAGGCATAAAGCGATTTAGAGGCCCATTCTGATAAATAGATACTGGTATGTGTATTGCGGAACCATGTGGTTGTAGCTAAGCACAGAGTTTATATTACTGCGGGCTTTTAGTTTTCTGTGAAAGAAAACTATTGAGATGGCTATTTGTCTGTCTGTCCACACTTTTTCTGTCCGCCCTCAAATCTTTAAAAGTACTGAGGCTAGAGGGCTGCAAATTGGTGTGTTGATCATCCACCCTCCAATCATCAAACATATCAAATTGCAGCCCTCTAACCTCAGTAGTTTTTACTGTATTTTATTTAAGGTTAAAGTGATCCATGGTCTTGCATCTGGCACCACTATAGGTGCCAACAACACAGGCCACCATTGGGCAGTGGCTGAAAGTTTCATGGGCAGTGGTTGAAAGTTTCATGGGCCGCGGCTGAGAGTTCATGGACAGTGGCTGAGAGTTTCATATAGCATTATACGCTGTACAGAAAACTCGACTGCGCCAAAGAAACTTTGGCGAATATTTTACAGGTTTTTTGTTACTTATAATGAAATAAAACCGATAGCACAGCTGGGCTGAAGTCTTTTTTTCACAGGATTATTCTCTGGCTGAATAAAGATTTTAATCAAAGAATTTTTACACTGAATAATGGGGCATTTTCCAAGTCAGTGAACCGAGGGACGTGATTCATCAGACAAACTCTGTAAAATTAATATTCTGCCTTATTAACAATACCTAATGTGTGGTATTTCACCTGTCCAGCTGTCCCCCAACCCCATTCTCTCTCTCTCTCTCTCTCTCTCTCTCTCTCTCTCTCTCTCTCTCTCTCTCTCTCTCTCTCTCTCTCTCTCTTGTTAATTTTGTTAAAACCAAACTTTCCAAACAGCCAAACAGATGTTCTCTTTAGCTATCTTTAAATACATTCGTTTACACATATCTAAGTGAAATTATATGTAATTTGTTTCCTTATTTAACTCTCAAAATCTCGAAATGGGCATCTGGGACCCTAACTCATAAAGGTAGGCCTAAATTGCACACAGGAATTTGGCAGCCCATTTTCCTTCGACTATACTCTATTTTCTTTACTTTTATCAAGCAACCTTCCCAAATTCCCCAGTGGTCTCCCGCATGTATCTCGCTTCCTCTTTGTTAGTATATGTCCCACCTTGGACCCCATACAACTTTTCTACACCAAAGCTACCCACCGTTTGCATGTTTAGTTAATTTCCAGATTAGGAAAAGTGACAGTAAAGCATCTTTTGACTGGCTGTGCCATCCTGTGCCCGCCCGAGTGGTTAGAGCAATCTTTAAGCATTCCGGTGTGATATTGCAGTGAGTTAGGATAGCCCAATGGTATATAGTTAGGGCCTAAATTCATGCTAGTCCTATAGTTAATTTGACACCACTCTTTTTCAGAGGGATGCCTTTATCGTGTGTGACGTAGGGCAAATCTGAGCTCGCAATTGTGCTTATTCCGACTCATTCAGAATAAGCAGAGCATTTCAAATCGTCAGTGTTATTGTATAGCCTAAACGATTCAAAACATACTAACCTAACTGCACCTAAGTCTTATACTACGACACCCAGGTTACTTCGTTCTTATGCTAGTTCAAACTGCAATTAAATCAATGCATTGCGTTGTGTATATTAATCTAAACATAAACGATATAAACTTACTGCTGGCACATTCAATGTTCCTAGTTTGAAATACAGTAGAATCAGATTGGTGTGAGCACAATCTCTACTTCGTAACCCTCATCCAAAACACACCTCAAGAAATTCTCCTTACATTCAGATATGCATATCTCCTAAAGGAATTTTTCCCAAATATACTTTATGATGAACTGGAATACTTAAGTGGATTTGAAGGCACTGACAACTATGGCTGCATTCCCCTCTTGAGTCCTTACTAGCTCGTACCGCACTGCATCAAGGCTGTGAAGAGACTGCCTTCATGGCTGTCTTTGACCGACACCAAACATTCGACTAACCACCGGACAAACAAACAATACCGGTAGTTAAGCACTATTACATGTATACTTACAATTAAGTCCACGAAACAGCCAAAACAACACTTTTCATTACTAAATACAAACACAAAACATAATATCTTTCTTCGACATAATACGCATTTCCACTTTACGTAAATTTAGAAATACATAAAACTATACCACAACTTGCGGAAAAGTACAATCTCTCTTGTTGAAGTTTCGACATACTCCCCCGCAAGAAAAACTTAAGCCTACATTATTTACAATAGTCCTGTTCTTATCAATGCCTTTCTGGCTTCTGCAGCTATTTGAGCAGTCCTTCTGCTTGAGTGGGTGTGTGACTGAACGTCTTCTGTCGTTGGATTAATTTCCCTGATCTCCTACCACAGCTCTAAGGGGTATAACTTAATTACAGGTCTCATAAGCTGGCTATGTGCCGTTCTTAGAGTAGCCACTCTTGGGACCTTGTCTAGCGCCACGTGTAACTCGATCACTTGGCCCAACTTCCACTTGCTCCTTGGCCCCTTGTCCTGAATGAGGGCAACTTCTCCTATCTGGGGCCAAGAGCCATGCACTATTCCTACTCGATGGGTCTTTCTTAACATTGTTAAATACTCCCTCTTCCATCTTCCATCTTTTCCACAAGTTGTCACACAACTTAGATACATACAGAAATCTTTTCTTGGTGAACTCTCTCTGTCCATAGGTAGGGTCACCGGAGATCTCTTTCCAATTTACTATTTCTCTTGGGAAGGACTTAAGTTTTTGTCCAAGGATCAAATGGTTAGGGGTTAAAATTTCCAACTGATTCAAATCCCCGGGTGTGTAACTTAATGGTTTGTCACTGATAATTCCTTCCAGCTCCAAGAGCACACAGGTCAGTTCCTCAAAACTGAGCAAGGCTTGGCCTACAATCTTTTTTAGACATGACTTAAGAAGTCCGTTCAGCCTTTCCCATATAGCGTCAAACCATGCTGCTCTCGCTGGAATGAACTTCCAGTTACATTTTATATCTAACAGATATTCCTTTACCCTGGGATTCTCCAACATGGTCTTAAGGTATTCTGATGCTGCTACAAACGTGGTGGTGCTTTCACTCAACATGAGTGCTGGGAACCCTCTTCTGCTGCAGAATTTTCTAAAACTCATGAGGAATGAGTCACAGGACTGGTTATCAACTAGCTCCACATGTATGCCTCTGGTTATCGGGCACTTAAATAAGATGACATGAGCCTTCTCAGGGCTTTGTCCCTTTCCCTTAGCCCATAATGTGCTGGTGTAGTCCACGTCTGTGGTATTAAAAGGTTGCTTACATTGCACCCTTGAACTCTGGTAATGGACGAACTATATTGGGGCTATATGGCCTCCCCTGCGTTCTCAGCTGCTTTATCTGTGGGATCCAGAACTCCAGTCTGACACTCGCCACAATTGCATTTACACCCAAATGAGCATTAGCATTATGACTCTTTAATAACTGCCCGAGTAACATAGTAACTCTTCGTCAATAGTATAGGGAACTTAGCAGCTTCGGGTACCCAACTGTGCGTGTTCTAGTCTACCCTTACACCTTATAACCCTGTTGTCCAGGTAAAGATTCAACTGGTGTATGTGAGCTAGTTTTGGTTTTCTTACTCCCTTCATCAAACTCTCATATTCACCATGCCTCTTCATACTGGTTGAACTCCTACAATTGTTCAAAAATCATAGGATCCATGCTGTGGTCCTATAGACCTTTTTAACCTTGCTGAATCTCTCCCAATTCAGCAAGTGAGCATCACCATTCAGGTTGTCCCCTACAGTATTGACCAAAATGTTCTCTTCCCTACCCTGCACAAGTGATTCACGAACCCATGACCTATATATTGGCCAAGAGAAATTTTTTAACCAAGGGGGTCCCTCCCACCAGAAAGCAAGATCATTTCTACCCTTTTCCCATGTGTCAATCAGTCACTGTGATTATCGTCTGTAGGTACATAGGACAAGACTGCCTCTGGAATTAAAGAGTTTATTTCCTGTACTCTATTTTTCACAAATACAGGGAGAACACTCTACGATACTAGCCAACTTAGGACGACTTTACTGTCCGACCAAATGAACAGTTCTACAGGTTCATCCTTCTCAAAGGGTTCTTTAATAAATTTGGCCATTCTTGCTGCTAGCAACAATGCCATCAACTCAAGTTTTGTAACAGTTAATTCTTTAATGGGCGCTACTCTTGCCTTTGCCACTATTAAATAAGAGTTTTCGTTCTTAACTCTATAGGCTACACAACCATATGCTAACTCACTGGCATCGCAGAATATGTGTAAGGAGTCCCCCTTTCCTAGGCTAGTATTCCTATGAAAGGAAATATCAAGACATTTTTCCAAGTCTTCAGATAACTCAACCCATTGGTTCTGTAACAGGTCTGGGAGTTGTTCATCCCAATCAAGTTGTTGCTTCCACAAATTCTGCAGGTATATCCTTGCCCTAATAGTAACAGGTAGAAGCAATCCTAATGGATCATAAATCCGTGCAGCAGTTCTCAACACTTCTCTCTTAGTCTGGCTGGACTTATTTATCTTAGTCGGTTGTAATGTCAAGGTATCTTTTTCTTTGTCCCAGTTCAGACCTAAGACCTTATGAGTTGTTTGTGCTCTGGCACTAATCCCATATGCTCTAGCAATAGTTTGCAATGAGTCATTATTACTCGTCCATTCTTTCAGATATAGATGTGCCTGTGCAAATGTCTTATTTTCTTCAAAGAAAAAATTTACCATTTCATTATCATCACTGCTAGTGAACTCCAGGTTATCTACATATTGTCCTCTTTTTATCCTTTCTACATCACCTTGTACCATAGATAGGTGTTTCTTAATCATTGCATTCAGCAGAAAGGGAGAACATGTAGCTCCAAATAAAACAACTCGAAACCTATACACTAACAATTTACCGTTAGGGTCTGTTGGGTCTTCCAACCATAAAAACCTATTATAGTCTCTATCTTCTTCCCTGAGCTGCACCATTAAAAATGCTTTCTCTATGTCACTAATACAGGCAAATGATTTTGTTTTAAACTGCAGCAGAACTCTGAGCAGGTCAGCTGTTATATGTGGTCCCGTCCACAAACAATCATTCAAGCTTAACCCACTTTTCCCATGTCTGACCGAACAGTCAAATAATCCTAATAGGGGTTGTTGCACTATCTTTTTAACACCATGATGCGCCAAGAAATGACAGTCTTCCTCTGTTTTAAAATATTCCACTCTCTCTCTCTATGAATCTCCTATCCTCCTGATCCTTCAGGATTTTCTGGTAATGTTCTAGATACTGAGTGTCTTTCTGAAACTTGACACACTGTTGTTTTAATCTATTCAAAGCCAACCCAAAGTTGGAAGTTAATCTTCTTTTATTGCCTTTCCAAGGCAATAAAAGTACTCCCAAAGTTCTCCAATACCTTCCGTTCCTGTTCCGTTATTTCACTGCAGTCAATACCTAAATGATCTAAACTAATAAAGTTTCAAGATCTTCCTTTGGATCCTTTAAACAATAGTCCCTTCAGCCATAATTATGTTGTCAGTTTCCTCTGCCAGTTTTAGAATGGAAACAAGAGTGTTCTTGGAGGGAGGAAAACTACATGTTCTGGTTACCATGTAACCAAATATGGTTGGTAGCGATACTAAATTTTCAAATTTCCTAAACCCTGGGTGTAAGATGTTGTACACATTGTCAGCCCCTATTAACAATTCAATAGGTGATTGTTTCTCTATGGGTAGGTCAAAATCTTTATATCAACCAAGCAGATTTTCATTTTACACAATGACCTTAAGTTCTTCTCAACGTCGAATTTCTTTGAAAAAAAAGTTAAGTATACCTTAGTTTTACCAGACCACTGAGCTGATTAACAGCTCTCCTAGGGCTGGCCCGAAGGATTAGACTTATTTTACGTGGCTAAGAACCAATTGGTTACTTAGCAACGGGTCCTACAGTTTATTGTGGAATTCGAACCACATTATAGCGAGAAATGAATTTCTATCACCAGAAATAAATTCCTCTAACACTTCATCAGCCGGCCGGAGACTCGAACTCGAGCCTAGCGAGTGCTAGTCCACAGCTCTACCGACTCTCCCAACGAAGAGCTCGAATTTCTATGAATATTCTGGTAGCTCGTCTACCACTATACAATCTATATTTATTAATCTACCCTGGTGAGGTACAGCGATGTTCACCATTTCATATTCCTTAACTGATGTAGAAGTTAAGTAACCTCTCAATGATATATTTTCAACTCCCTTGCTTTTATAGTGGAGTCCCTGAAGAGCAGATTTCTTGATAAATGATCTCTTGGCACAGGTATCTAACAACCCTCTCTTTTGCAAAATGCAACGTCTTTTACCCTTTAGGGATATTGTGGCTGTAGGTAAGATCGACTTCCTAGTCGCCTTATTTCCCTGTCTGGTATTTGTCAAAGAGAGAGTTCCAACTTGTACCCCACCTACCTTAGATTTATTTGGCTGGTTTCGATTGTATATAGCACTATGATGTCTAACAGTCTAGCCATTATTATAACCTTGCCTGTCACAGTTGGAACTGAAGTGTTTATTGGATGTGGATATGAAACAAACCCAGAGTTCTGAGTCGTTCTATCTTTCCTCCTCTGGTTACATAGGATTTACAATGTGTCCATACATGATTGTCTCCACAAAGAGCACATCCTTTAACCTGGTTTACCTTGGCTTTGTTCGTACTTTCTGTAGGCCTTACCAATGTTTTTTTTGGTCTCACAGGTTGCCCTTGTTTTACTGCGAAAGCAGATACCGTTGTTAATGTATTAGCCTTTGCTGGTTCAGTCTGTGGAAAAGCCCTCAAATTGTGTATTTCTTCTTCAAGATATTTTTTAAGGGTGTCAAATTTCAGCCAATCTTCTCCACACTTTCGTTTTATTATTTCACTTACACTACTTGGTAGTTTGGTGTAGAGCAAGATGGTATACAATTCACTCAATTCCAGCTGTTCACTCTCCAATGATCTTATGCTTCATTCTAATTGTGCTCTAAAACCTTGTAGCGATTCTGCATCTGCCTTGGGGGTCTCAGTTTGGAAGAACTTTCTAACTAAACACAACTTGATTTTGTCTTTTCTGCCATACGTCTCTTTTAACAGGTTCACTGCTTGTAAATATTTATCACCTTCTAATTTAAAACCAGATATCAGTTCCAGAGCCTCCCCTTCCAATAGGCCCTTCAAATAAGAAAACTTCTACAGTATATATTCTCAAAATCAGTATGTTGGTGTACTGATATTTCATAAAGTTCCCAAAATGAATTCCATTCTGATACATCACCATCGAAATGTTTGAGGTCTAACTTGGGTAACTTTACACTAGATTTAACAGGCAATATCGGTGCACTAGGTTCACCTCTTACAGCTAGAAGACTCGTGATGTAGGAATTTAGTCTATGATTGTCAGTGCCTACCTTTAGGCTATATTCAGCTTGAGTCATAATTTGGTCAGGTTGTCCTCCAGGATCTGTTAGATCCAATATTTCATTATCCAATTCCTGGATTTTCTGTAAATATTCCTTCAAGGAGTCTCTCAATGAAGAAATACTATTGATATCACCTGCATCAATAGTGGTTTCAACCTTTTCTGACCAGTTAGTTATCACAGACTTAACACCCGCTCCCCCTTCCCTGTCTCCTCTTTAATTCTTCCAGGTCAGACATCCTAGCCTATGATTTACCAACACCAAATATACAAATTCTTAATTATTGTAGTGTCCAAACCGCCAGCCCCAAAATAAATATATATACTGCATTAGCAAATATAATATTCAGAAGTTGGCTACACCTCTTCAAATTAATTGATAGTAGATCACTACTGGTTATACTATGCACACATATATATACAATGTACAACATAGGTTTTTTCAAATTAAATTTTACTTAATATCTCAAAACTTACCACAAACTTCAAAGAATAACTTTATATTAATATTTCCTCTCCATTATCTAGAATTTACAATTTATGAAGTGGAAATGCGTCAATCATCACTTGCCTAACCTAACTTAACCTAATTTCTGGGTTGGCGTGAGCACAACCTTGTATTTACCAATCCTGACTAAAAAAAAAAAAAAAAAAAATCGAAACCCAGGAACGGGAGGCACCAAAAAGCGCTAAGAAAAGAATGACCAACCAGAGAAACAATGCATCAAACGTCACGACGTTTGGAGCCGCCGAGCAAAATTACAAAAGGTCAGTTTGCCAAGGTGAAGAGCACAGAACGTTCTGGCATCACTCACTGATTGTATAAAACAGTGTATCTGTCTATTGTACTAAAGTGAAAACATACAGTAGGCCTGTTCACTGTATGATTAGCATGAGTTTCGCTCAAGTTAAAAGATTTAAACTATTAACAGCAGCTATAACTTACATTAAAATTTCAAATGTTAAAACTTAAATTAATACCTAAATTAAAAGACGTTAAATCTTCTATTTAAAACAATGTATTACTGAAACTTTAATTTGTTGCTGAAAACACCAAAAGTTAAACCACCTTGTAAGTACAGGGGCAAAATTAAAACTTAAATCATAGCTGACTTTGGAAATTATGACTAAATAAATATTTTAACTAAAATCAAGAAATAATCAGATTACATTAACTACTGTACTGTACAAGAATTAATAACCCCCTAAGGCCCATCATCTCTCACATGACATCCCCAGCCTATAGGATAGCAAAGGTCCTGAATGATTTGGTGGTACCTTACTTACCTGGTGCATATTCACTGAAATCAGCAGTGGAGTTCTTTGACCTCTTGCACGAAAAGGGACCAGCAGACGACATCGCCTCACTCAACATTGAAAGTTTGTTTACGAATGTTCCCAACGAAGAAACGATCAACATCATCCTTGATCGTGTATACAGGTCCGACAAGAACCCGGTGCCCATTTCCGAAGATGTCCTCCGAGGTATGCTGAAAGCCAGTACCACGGAGGCCCCTGTCCTCTCTCATCGGGGGGAATTATTTCGGCAAGTAGACAGGTCGCCATGGGACCCCCACTAGGGGTTCTTTTTGCAAATATGTACATGGCCACCGTCGAAGAAAGGACCTACCGAGAACATCAAAAACCTGAGATTTATGGGTGGTACATTGACGGCATATTCGTCACAATAAAAGAAACCTATGATGCCAGAAAACTAGCAGATGCTCTGCAAAAGAAACTTGGTGCTCAACTTCACCACAGAACACAGCCAGCAGAAGACTTTACCGTTTCTTGACGTCCTGGTAAAACGACAAGAAGGGCAGTTTAAAACGACCGTGTATAGAAATGCAACAAACGCTGGCCATTGCTTGAACGCACGAGGAGAATGCCCGGACGCATATAAAAAGTCTGTCGTGAGTGCGTATGTCAATAGAGCCTTCACACACAGCACATCGTGGAGACAAACTTGACCGAATTCGCCAATTGCTGACAAACAACGGCTATGCATATCAAATGGTTGAAACTACAGTAAAAAAGAAAATGGATGAATTTTACCAATCCAACAAGACGACAAAAAAAGCCTGATTATTTACCATCGTCTACATTATGGGTCTGCATACAAGGAGGATTGCTGCACACTACGTGGGATAGTAAACAGAGGCGTAACCCTAAAAGCCCCTTACCACAAATAAGCCCCAGAATTTACAGTAAGCCTAACCTTGTAGCAGCCCTGATAATAAAGAACAGCACTGCTTCGGGGGGACCAAAGGAGATTTGCACGAACGCAGTCTACAAATTAATTTGTCCAGAGATGTGTAAATCGGGCAAGGTACAATGACCCTTCGGAGACGTCTACTGGCTCATAGAAATCAAAGGGCCATTCGTCAACATTATATAGATGTTCACGACAGGAAGCCATCTCTACAAGAGCTGACAGAAGGCACCCAGGTCGTGCACAAAGAGGATAACTATGGTCGCCTCTTAATAGCTGAAGTGGTAAGCATAGCTATCCACAAACCAACCTTGAATATTCAACAAGAGTCGGACCATATACTTCCCTCCAGCAGGAGAAGGAATGCACGAGCCAACAGGGACCAGACAGCACGCCCCAAACCACCGGGTACATCGCGCCCCTTGGAGGACACGAGAGCGCCCAGCAAAGGCCAAGTAACATGCTTGCTCAAGTCGTTGAGGCCCTATATATATATATATATATATATATATATATATATATATATATATATATATATATATATATATATATATATATATATATATATATATATATATATATATATATGTGTGTGTGTGTGTGTGTGTGTGTGTGTGTATATATATATATATATATATATATATATATATATATATATATATATATATATATATATATATATATATATATATATATATATGTGTGTGTGTGTGTGTGTGTACGTGACTACCTATAATTATATGTATACATATATATATATAAATAAATATATTCATATATATATATGTATATATATATATATATATATATATATATATATATATATATATATATATATATATATATATATATAATGTGTGTGTGTGTGTGTGACTACTGTGGTTGGTTTAGAAAATACAAGCTCCGGTGACCAAGTTCAGTAGTGAAGAGTTAAGAAACTTTGAATTTCGAGTTACGAAGAGGTTGGGCGTAGGGGACATTTTAGCCTATAAAGACGTATTTTGGTAGTAAACTCCATTTTCCTTGAGATACGAAAACGGGTTATTTTTTTATATAATAACATTCGTGTCAAGTTCAGAAAATTAGAATCAGGATTGTGGAGTTATATTTAGGCACACTGAAACCGAGGTGTTAGCGATCTCCCAGTCTCTCTCTCTCTCTCACACACACAGATTTGGAATTTTACACACACACACACACACACACACATATATATATATATATATATATATATATATATACTGTATACATACACAATATATATATAAGGCAGGGGGCAAATTTTGATTGGATGATCCTGGCTGGGGAGCTCTCCTACGAGCTGTGAGTCTGGCTGAGTGACGGAGACGCTCATTGGGGTTCTGCTCACTGGGCTCGCCACTCAAGGAGGAGGGGTTGCTGTCGCAGTTTCTCAGGGGTGTGCCTAGTTCTTCTCCTGACAGTGGTCAGAAGGAGTAGGGTCTACTGGGTAATGTTAAGTGTGAGTTTTCACTGAAGAAAGGCAAGGGCCTCCTTGCAGCAGAGGTGGTGGTAATCTATGTCACCATCATGAATTGTGTTCCTCACATTCTGTTGGTGTTAGGGAGTGCTGCTGTGTTCCCTCTTGCAGTGTTAGTATATCACGTAGTATATCACACCACCTCATCATGTAGATGGATGGTGATCCTCTTGGAGAGGCAAGTTGTGATCAAGCTGACTTGGGGATGGTGGCATTCATCTTCAGTGCAGAGTATTTGGTAGACTACTCCTCTCCTCTTCTTGGACAACAAATGACCCAGAATGACCTGCCCCTGCTGTGTGGGTTGTTCCTAATGAGAAAGGAACTTGCATGCAACCTCCCTGAACTTGCTGATGTGAGATTCTGAAGGATAAACTCTCACTGCTCTTGTGTCTGTCAGCATGACCAGGTATTTTATCCTCTGCTTGAAAATGAGATGTTGATCAGATTGTAATTCAGCAGAGAGGAAGCGTGCTGTCATAGATCAATAGTAGTTTGTCAGACCCTTATTAAGTCACGGTCTGTGATTACGGAAGAATCAGTTAACATCTTGTATAAAAGCTCAAGAATAAAAGAACTGCTTTACGTCTGCATTCCTGGATTTCTCTTATAGTGTGGTAAATGAGGAGATTCCAGCTTCGTAGGACGTCTATGGCTATATATTATACATAGTGAAACTAATGACTAGTTGGTATCGACAAACTTTAGATTAATTAAGTCTTCGTGTAGATAAAACACTGATTAGTCTTGACACCTTGCATCACGCGACAAAAACAAATGGAATGCTGTTCGTCATTCTTGAAGGTAAATACAACCTTCATGTCGTTCAGAATGAAGATCCGACAATTTCATTAACTGGAACCTCTGTACGAGCATTTTAAGATGTGAAGCAGAACCACAAATAAGAAATCATTCCTCTTTTTTCCCTCTTTTTGTTTTGGAGAGAAGTGAGTGGGAGATGCGAACTTCCCATCAAACATGCATGGACCCTTTTCCCTCGCCTGGGAGAGTAATAGGCTTATCGGTCCGCCTGTCATCTGTCAAAATAAAAGTGATGTATTTCGACCACGATATTTTTTTGGCAGGTGGAATTTGTAAAGGACATCTTTTATGCATGAAGTTTAGCATGAAACAGGCAGTATCTTTTATGTATAGGACTCTCCTAACTCAGCTACGTCTCTTGATAATACTGAAATGTAGAAGATTTACTGCAGCAACAACGGAATTGAGACGAAGCAAATACACAAATTCCTCTTCTTTGGAGGGCCAAGTTAAAACCGTCGTCTATGGATCTAGAACCTATTGGTATCATTACGTTTCTTGATTCTAGATTTGCACTTTAGCATCCAATACACTCTTTGGAAATAATTAGCTACTTGTAATGTCAAGATACATTTAACTAATTGCGTTCAAACTACTTTGACTGAGTTGCTCAAGTTGTCGTTAGAGATACTATTAATTACCCATAAGCCTCATGCGTAAGCGTTGTAATTTAGATGTTGGAGACTACGTGTTGGACTATCCTGACACTTAAAATTTTCGAATATAGGAAGCAGAATTGCTGGTGGTGACTGTGGTGAGCCTAGACCCAACATTCATTTCGTGAGAATATACTTTTAGCCACATGATAATGCAACGAAAGAAGAGCATTTTTTTTATTCAGTCGCAAATGTTAGCTTTCACTGTATGAAGAAGTTTCCATGTTCTTCTAAGGTCTCTCTGTTTCTTTGTAGGTTACCTGTAAGAATTCTGCAGTTGACATAAAGACAGTTCAATCATATTCATAATCATGAATTTTTATACGTAACCTGTTTGATTTTTCTATTATCTTTAATGTCAATAAGAAGAGATTTCTCTAATATTTAACACAAAATCGCGGATGAGAAGCACCCCATCTGATACAGAAGTAGCTTTTGGTATCGTAATTCATGACTAAAAAAAAACCACTCTTTCCAAGATTATTATAACCAGTTATATCTATAAGCAAACCAACTGAATGATAGTTTACGTATTTTGCGGTAATATAGCAACCAGTGAATGAAATGCCTTAGCGCCATAATACTGCTTGACCTAATCTGTTTTAATCATCCCTAGCTATATTTGATATAGGTACTGACACCTTGAAGTATATTTTGTAATTATTATTATTGTTATTATTATTATTATTATTATTATTATTATTATTATTATTATTATTATTATTATTATTATTATTATTCAACAGATGAAACCTACTCATATGGAACAAGCCCACAGGGACCATTGACTTGAAATTCAAGCTTCCAAAGAATATGGTGTTCATCAGGAAGAATTAAGAGGATGTAAAGTGAAATACAGAAAGAAGAGGTCCCACTTATCAAAAAAAAAAAAAAAAAAATTAATAAATAGATAAACAGACAAAAAAGTATTAAAATGCAAGGAGAATAGTATTAGGGTAGTTATGCATTGCACTTTCGCTTGAACTTATGAAGTTCCAATTGCACGATATCCTCTGGGAGGCTGTTCCACAGTCCAATGTGTGAGGAATAAAGGACCTCTGGAACTGAGAAGTTAACAATAACAATAACAATAATTAACATTAAGAGTTATGAATTCCCAGTTTTCAGCAGATTATCGATATGATCCTTTAATGCAAGATATTTAAGGAATATTTCTTCCACCCGACATCCAGTCCTTCATTACTGAAATGCAATTTCATCCTAATCAAGCGCATGTTTAGCCACAATGGCCTGTTTCCACTTGTCTTTCTTTTTCATTCTGCGATTCTGCATTGCTTGTCACAACCAAATATGACTTTTTACTTCCACTTCTTTATATTACTGCTCCCGTCTCTGAAAATACTTTTTGAAAAAATAATTTCTGGGATCATACATTTATATCAGTGTCTTCAACCCCGGCTGCTGATGTGGCCATTATTCACGTTGCAATCAAGATCGGAACTACTTCCAAAAGTAACATTACTTAAACTACAACTAACAATATTTTCTCGAATTCCTTTATTGTTTAACGGGAATATAACTTT
This sequence comes from Macrobrachium rosenbergii, assembly GCF_040412425.1. Taxonomy (NCBI): domain Eukaryota; kingdom Metazoa; phylum Arthropoda; class Malacostraca; order Decapoda; family Palaemonidae; genus Macrobrachium; species Macrobrachium rosenbergii. Next base: position 21,130,659 of record NC_089779.1, read on the forward strand.
GTTATGGATTTATTCTATGTTCAAAAGCAGTAGATAAGATGGTTTTATTATTTTGTTAATGAAATTAGTCTTATGTATTATTTTTATCTTTTTGAGAGATATGCTTCTGTGGGTGTTATGAAATTAACTTCAAAGCAAAGCATAACGGAAGCTACGCTCGGTGAGTTAAGGTCCGTCTACCAACATTTTTAAATGCGCCTCCAGGTATGAAAGCCATTTCGTCTGTAATGACTGTGAATTTATTTTCATTATATTCTAAACAATCTGTTAACATAATCCGGTGGACTAACAAAGCCTTGTCAACTTTGATGCGTACAAGTTAGTAACATTTTAAAAACAGAGTCGTTTCATGATTGGTAAGCAAATGAATTTTGTCGGAAGGAGATATCACAAGTTTTGCTCGTGTTGAAATGCATCTACATTAAACTTAGCGATGTAGAACGCATGAATGTTGAGCTACTGACTTGTTGCCAGTTTTATTTCTCGGCAATCCTTTTCGAAAGAAAACTATTTACCGAAGTTAAAATCCTCGAGTCCGTTTCCAAGAAATTTCTTACTTCATATATGATTTCTTTTATATCCCGAGCCATTGTAAGCAAGTCTTTCGTTTGGTTGGTTTATTCACCACAAATCAGGTTACAAAAGGTCTTTGACAACGTGATAACAATTCTCAATTATTATTAGATTTTCTCGCCTAAAGCTATGTTTTTGTCATCGTTTTAGTTTCCGGACATTATCGTTGTATAATGAAAGATTTATATCTCTCTCTCTCTCTCTCTCTCTTTCGTGAAGTGGATTTACTGGAAGGAGAAGAGATCAATAGGAGAACTAAGAACAAAAGCCTGACCATTTTTGGATACCATCATTGCCAGTTATTACTAGGTCGACATTGAAAGAAATCCCCTACCGTGAAAAAAATACCTACATTAAACTCTCCATAGAGACAGAGAGATGGGTTCCTCGGGAATGAGAGGAAGAGAATGAAATGAGAATCTCTAGAATCTTTTGTCCTGAGAGAAGACAGGAACAATTAGAGCTTCTTTCCAGGAACAAAAGAAAATCAATCAAAATTTTTTAGCCGAGTGCTTAAGACGAGAATGTTAACATAAGATGACAATCTCTTGTAGTAAATGAAATAGAACTTTTTTGGAAGATATTTGATCAATATTCCAATTATCACGAGAACCCAACTTGGCGTGACCAACTTACGAGCGTGACTGAATAATGCTCTTTGTTAGGTCTAGGGGATTTTATAACTGGAACAAAAACTCATTTGCTCTCTCTCTCTCTCTGTCTCTCTCTCTGCTCTGAAGGAGATTAAGAACAGAAACTTAAGGCGATAAGTAATCCTTGTTAATGCTCTTCGCCTCTCCCTGCTCAATCCAGTACCTAAGTTAATCTATACCATCAATCCCTCATTTGATTAACCTGATGTTATTATATTTCAGATTTTTTTAATCGAACTTTCTTTTATTCATTTTTTCCATTCATGCAGTTTGCATGAGAACGGCTTAGGGCAGAATAAATGCCAAAGATACGGTACGACGTTTTTTGACTCTCATGTCCATAAACTCTCTCTCTCTCTCATATATATATATATATATATATATATATATATATATATATATATATATATATATATATATATATAGCCATAAAGTTTGCTTGAGAACGGCTTAGAGCAGAATAAAAGTCAAAGATACTGTACGACGTTTTTCTTATTCTCCTCAAGTCCATAAACTCCCTCTCTCATATATATATATATATATATATATATATATATATATATATATATATATATATATATATATATATATATATATATATATATATATATATACAGTATACACACACACACACACACACACACACATATATATATATATATATATATATATATATATATATATATATAGTCAGTATGATGCTATTAGTTTCATTTAGATAAATACAGGGTGTTTCGAAATTAGAGCCCCCCTCTACAGCATAAACTAAAATTGATATGGACAAAAACAAAAGTAATTCAGAACAGGTATTTATTCAAGTTTCTCTCTGAGTATTTAATATTTTGTGTGGCCTCCGTCTGCCTGTGCCACAGCCTGAATTCTTGAGGGGTATGATTTCAGCAAATCACAAAAAAGCTGAGACTCAAACTCCATTTCCCTGAGCACTTCGGTCACCTCTCTTCGCAGGTTGTCGAGGCTTGGTATACCATCATAGTTCACTGTGCGCGCTTCAACACAATCCTTTAAGATACTACCAATGTTTTCACACACATTAGGGTCAGGGGAGCTACCTGGAAATTCACTTGATGAGAAGAAATCGATACCACTGTTTCGAAGCAGCCCCTGCATCTGAAGAGCCTTGAAACATGGTGCCTTATCATGTAAAAATGTGACTTCTTCAACAGATAACACATTTTTAGGATCTTTGAGGAAAGGAAATACTCCACCAGTAAGCACAGTTTCTCTGAAGTATTCGCCATTCCTTGACTGTCTTTTTTCTTTGATGATCCACATTGTCTGTTTGGCTGTGAAACAGAGAAAAATTCCCAAACATTCAGGAAATTTCACAACTTGGCAATAGTGCACATCATCGCTGATATCATCCAACTTTGCAGCCCAACTGATGTCATTTTTATGATTTGGCTTCCTGACTGTGTAAATGAAGACTTCATCTGATGCGGCAACATGGAGAAAGTCAGCTTCATCACAATCTTTAAGAAATGAGCCACAAAACCATGCACGGTCTTCTTTCTGTTGCTGAGTGATGTTGGGCTTGCTGATAACATGAAATGGCTTGATACCAGATTTTTTAAGCTCACGATATACAGCACTATAGCTTCTCTTCTTTCTCCTTTTTGTTTCTAGTTCAAACGCCAATTTATGTAAAGACTTTCTTAGTCTACCCACTGCCTCAGCTATGATGTCTTTTGACTCCTGAGAAAGGACTTCAGGCCTTCCAGGATTATCATTCTTTTCGCAATCACAGTCATATGGATTTTTGTTCCAGTTTCTTTTAACAAAGGATTAATCTCTTTTAATGTATTTGGCTATCCAGGAACGTGAAATGAAGATGAAGAATGCGCCAGCATCCCTGGCCTCTCTGAATGTTATAGCCCGGATTCGGTCAGTCCATCTGATTTCCACCAAGTTGTTAGCCATGGCTGTATCTAACTCTGTCACTCAGTCTGAAAATACAAGAAATGTAAAATGAAAAATAGCTTAATAGAAATTTAAAATAATGTACTTGGAGATAGACTATAGCAGAAAACTTCATGATTTTCCATTTGTTCTGTGGAGGGGGGGTCTCTAATTTCGAAACACCCGGTACTTGAATTTTTTATATTAATTTTTGTTTCAATATTGTATTCAAGTATTCAGAATTAGCTTGTTTTTCCTCCTCACCGGTGGTTCGCTTGTTAAGCATATTATTTAACTATTGTTTTTCTTTACATGGTCTGTGGGTGTGTGTATGGCCCCCTCCCACTCTCCCTGTGGGGCAGAGGTTTTTGTGGAAGCTCCTGTTGGAGAGTAAAGTCAATCTGTTTCTGGATCTTTGCCAGAGGTGCTGAAGTTGCCTGTATTTGCTGCTGCTTTTTGGTTGTTGTGGCAACCTATTTTTTTGGATACACCTTGCCCTGCATTTAGCTGCCCTTTATCATTCAGCTCCACCGATCAAGTATCACTGTTGGTGGGACCTCTCTTGTCCATGGTAAAATAATCATTCATTGGTTAATAATGTTTGATCACGGCCTCTAGTTCACTGCTGACATATTACATGGACCCATTATTTATCTATTATACACCTCTGCCCGAGTGGATCCTGTGATACCCCACCACCGGGAGATTCTCCTCTGACATTTGGGAGGAATTAATTAACCACTGAGGAGTTATTAGTGTACTGAATTTAGTGTGTATCATGGTAGGGTATTCTATCTTTTGGCTTTCCTCCTCCTTTCTGGAACCCCTCCCTTTTTTGGTATAAGTGTGTTGAGGTCTGTCTTTAATTGCGTAAGTGTGGTTTATAGTTAAGGGTGTGTGGTTTTCATTAATTTTGTGTATTATTGAGGTTCAGGCGTCTCTTCTGTCTGTGACTTATGTATTAAATTTAATAACTTTTAGCAGTGTTTACTTTGCCCCCTGAACTGGTCTTGCACACAGTTTAATTAGTGGTACGATTCCACCCACTGTGGACTTCGTATCTGGTTTGTGAATACATTATTTAGGAATTGGAAGTGTTTACACAAAATTTGGCATTTTCCAAGATGGCAGACAGGTTTTCGAAATGGCGTCCTGTGGATATTTGAATGTTGGTATTTAATTGATTAATCACATTCAAATCCCTAAGTCACTCCCAGTTTATATTAAAATCTTAAAAACAAGCCTTTATGTATGTAGATACATCATTTCTCTGCATAGAAATATCCAAGATGGCTGTCAGTATATCAAAAATGTCCGCCAAAATGCCAAAAATTGGTACTTAAGCTCATACATGAGGCTAAAGGTCGGGTAATACATGGATGTGGGGTAACTTCAGCCTGATCAGTTCATTTTTTGTAGATTAGAAATCAGTTAATCCCCAGTTAATTAATTTTCATCCTTATTTAGAAAAAAAATGGGTAATAAGCTTAATGTAAAAGTGAAATAGTGTAGTGTCAGTGTACTACCAGGGCACACTGGTTGACGCCCTAGCTGTGAAACTCAGCATGGGGTTCAGTGCTAGCTAATAGCAGAGATTTGTTATTAGTTTCCCAAATGCTGTTTAGCTAGCCCCACTTCAAAGTTAAACAGCTGCACCTGAATTGACAAGATGTGCCAGCGCGGGAGAGCCGAGCCAAGAAGATGGGGCTTTAGTCTTCTAGATGGTGTACAGATCACACGGGAATTGAATAGCACTGGATGAATGATCAGGCTAGGGGTTGGATTATGACATATCTGAGCCTAGTTGTATCCCATATCTGAAAGTGCATATAAGTTATATAGGTGGTAAAAGGATAAACCCTCGGCCTATAGAACAAAAGCAATGGCAGGACAATCTTGGAAGTCAACATCTTTCCTGAAGGGAGATAGTACGACTAACTGGAAGCTTTGTTGCTTGTGCCAAGAGGACACATGTGAAAGACTAGTTGATGCATCTGGTGCTGGCTTTGTTACCCTTGCTACAAACATTCCTGAATTCTATAAGTGAAAAGCAATGCCTATACCATTTCATCCCAAAAGGCTTGATGAAGGTGATGGAATTCTGCAGACCTTTGAAAATAAGAAGCAACATATCTGAACCATGTATGCTGAAGTTCAAAACAACATGACTAGAAAGGAAAAGGAAATCCTTGTGTAAGACAAAAGAAGATGATGCCCCATCAGCAAAATTCACACGTAGTAGCCAGAAGGCAGATGAAGAAGATGCAGAAGAATCTAAGACTGAGAAAGAAGGAATATGCTTTATTTGTGACCAACCAGCACCAATCAAAGATTTACGATTGGCCATGACATTGCCTTTACATGAAAGGCTGCAACGATGTGCCACCAACCTACTAGATGAGAAACTTCTAGCCAAGCTTAGTGCTGGAGATATTGTTTCTCAGGACCATATGTATCACCCATCTTGTCATGACAGGTGTGTACAACAGGGAAAGGGCCTGGCTAAATTCAAAGAAAATTGGAGATGATTATGTGCAGTACAGACAAGGGACATGTGCCCATGCTTTTGCTGAGCTTGAGATGTACATAAGAGACAAGCAGTTGACTACAAATGGGTGCTGCTATTTTACAATGGTAGAAATTTATGATTTGTACAAACGAAGACTGGAACAGCTAAATGTTGATGCCTCCTTTGTGCACTGAACACGGTTGAAAGAAGATACTTGCCCACATCCCAGAACTGGAGGACTTTAATAATGAAAGAGAAATTTGGTTTGCCTACAAAAGGAAAATGGGAGAAGCCCTAGCCACGGCATGTGACCACAATGATGCACTAATCATGGCCAAAGCAGCTAAGACATTGAGGAAACAGATGCTTGAACATGAGATAGAATTTGATGGAACCTTAACAGCAGACACTAGAAGAGAATCTGTGCCACCAAGTTTGTTGGAATTTGTAAGTGTGCTACAAAACGGTGGCGATATAAAATCCCAACTTAAATATGGAACATCATCTACTGATCTAGCTTTAGCACAACTTTTGCACTTCAACTGTCGAAAGAATCCAACATCTTCAACATTCTCCAGACATTCCAAGTCAGGAGAACCCCCATTTCCAATATACAGTATATTGGTCTCCTGGTCTTTGCAAAAATCAGGAAGCGTCAATTAATTGATACATTCCATTACCATGGAATCAGCATCAGCTATGACAGGGTTCTGGAATTGACTAAAGGGTTAGGAGAAGCAGTTGTAACAAGGGCTGTGGAGGAAGAAGTAGTTTGTTCCACTACACTAAGAAAAGGGCTCTTTACAACTTGTGCTGTTGACAATCTGGACCATAATCCAAGTGCCACAACTGCACAAACATCCTTCCATGGGACAGGCATATCTTTGTTTCAGCATCCGAGCACTGATGAAAAGGGTGAGGACACCCACCTCCACCAAACTAAGTTCAACACCAGCAGCTGTAGAAGATGAAGACCTGCAAATTACTGAAGAGTTCGTGGTGCTAATGTATGACAGAAGCAGTTTGTATAAAAATGTAAATGAGGCTAGACTTGATCACTTTGCAAGAAAGCAAAGAACTTATGATTGCATTCCCCCTACAAGGGCTGCTCTTGGAGAGCATTGCAAGAGAGCTGCCTTTCAAGCAGGGCACACTTGGTGCCAGTCTTTAGTATGTCATCCAGTTTTGCCCAGTCCAAGACACTGGGGATGGCAACAGATCGATGGCACTTGATTTCCGTATTGGACAGATTTGCCAAGAGTAGCAAAATCTTGCCAAGAACTGAGTAAGTGTGGCTGCAAAAAGGAATGCCATGGCAGGTGCAAGTGCTACAAATCTGGACTTAACTGCACAGCTCTCTGCAGCTACACTTGCTAAAACTAATTGATAACAAAACGTATTGGTTTCTCTCAGGAGATACATACTTTTTTTTATCTTTGGCAGCCATTTTGGAAATATGGTGTTCATATGGTGGCCATATTGGAAAGATGGGTTCACAATATCTCTTCATGACAGTAAGAATGCCAAAATACAAATTCTCAATCATTATATGGACAGTATGCAACTTTTATAGGCTTATGAAATGAAAATATTTGAAATATACAGCAAATTTGCCGCCATTTTGGAAAAGTGTCAGCCATCTTGGAAATAGCCAAATACTGAGGTGGCTAGAGGTTGATTTTGATTTATGGGGATAACAAGAGTTCTCATGCCAAATCTGTTGCTTGTATCACCATTTGCACTTTTTTTCCAATTATCCCCCTCCACTAGTAGTGGAGAAGTGTCCAATACAATATATGTATAAGAATGTATTTTGCTGTAATACCACAGTATAATATGAAGATAAAAAGGCCCATAAAACACTATTTGAATGTTCGAGCACTTCCTTCTGTGCTCCTGTACACTGGTAAAATATGGACAGATGAAATGTTACAAGAGTATACATACGAAGCTTATGTATGTGTGGCAGTAAGTCTCCAATGGTATGCAGGTGACCTTATCCCAAGAAGGAGGGAACTTAAACAACTCCCTGGTGGTTTTTGGCCTCATTAACTCTGGTCTGGTGATGCGCCTGGTGGTCGTATTTTCTAGAACACCTGCTTGAAAAAAGGCCTGAGGATTAACTCGTCGATGTCATGCGATTTCCAATGTCCTCCTGATAAGTTCATATTGTTGGTTTGATTGATGATAGCAGATTCCAGCATCTTTCTTTTGTATGGACAGCTACTTTTGAAAACCAGCTCCAGAGTTCGGGGATTTTCCTACATATCAGGGATAAAGGCCATACCATAAACTGGAGCAGGGTGGAGCTGGTTTTCAATAGTAGTTGTCCATACAAAAGAAAGATGCTGGAATCTGCTATCATCAATCAAACCAACAATACGAACTTGTCAGGAGGACATTGGAAATTGCATAACATCACGGGTTAATCCTCAGGCCTCTTCTCAAGCAGGTGTTCCAGAAAATACGACCACCAGACGCATAGCCCGAAGGGAGTTAATGAGGCCAAAAATCACAAGGGAATTGTTTAATTTCCCTCCTTGGGAAACGGTCACCTGCATACCATCGGAGACTTACTGCCACACCTACATATGCTTTCTATATATACTCTTGTAACATTTCATCTGTCCATATTTTACCAGAGGGAAGTGCTCGAAACATATGGTTGCAAAGTTCAAATAGTGTTTTATGGGCCTTTTTATCTTCATGTATATATATATATATATATATATATATATATATATATATATATATATATATATATATATATATATATATATATATATATATATATATATATATATGAGAGAGAGAGAGAGAGAGAGAGAGAGAGAGAGAGAGAGAGAGAGAGAGAGAGAGAGAGAGAGAGAGAGAGAGAGAGTTTATGGACATGGAAAAAGGATTACAAAGAAAGCTTGTTTTTACCAAAAAAAAGAGCTATAATTAAAGGGAGGAGTTTAAAAACATATATGATGTCATTATATTTAAGGTTAATCAAATGAGGAACTGGTAGTATGTACTGTATAACCTAGGTACTGCATTGACCATGGAGAGGCTAAGAGCATTAACAAGAATTACCTGTTACCTTGAGTTTCTGTTCTCAATCTCCTTCAAAGCATCTTGTGCAAAATAGGGTTAAGAGTATACAGACCTGAAATTAATATTATTTTCGTATCAGCACAATCTAAAATGTTTCTTGAGATATTATTATATTTTGGTTTTATACTGGTACGTGACCAATCAGTTCTATTTGATTTTTCCAGTAGTTGCACATGAAGGGCAATATTATTTTGGCCACTTCTAGCAGATTATCCACGTTGATTTATTCTGATATTTAATTCGTTATTCGCTTGCCACAAAAAAATTAATCAACTCTGTCGGATTTACCACTAAAATTCAGTCATATTTTGGAATTAAATCTTTTATATGTTGGTTCATTTTTAAAGGAAAATTCTATAAACAAATGTGTGATCTGCCACCAGTTCTCTCATATTTATATATCAAGTATTTTTTATTCAAAAACAGTATATTCTAAGATTATTCAAATACCGGTACCGTGGTTTTGGCAGGTATCCATCAAACTTACTTTAGAAAAAGATAAGGGCGGTTGCTTGCTCATTTTAGACATTGTTATCTGAAGTGCACTTTGCCTTTCATTGTAGACAGTCAATGCAATAAAGTTCAAAATATTTGGTAGAGACATAATATTTTAATACATTAAGCGAGAAAACATACTGTAAGAAATTGTCCTGGACTGGGCAACAAATTTGTTTATAAAATTGTTTAAAGAAGACCTTACGATTGTTTTTCCGGTTACTAACATCAAGGAAGAAGGTACTGCTAAATATTCTTGGGTTTTCGCTATTGGAAACCAATAAGCAAGTCTCCACAGGTTGCATCTTGGGTTTTCTTGTTTTATTTTCTTATTATTTCCTTGTCGCTATAGTTTCAGCCACACTCTCCAGAGTGATTGTACATGTGAATATTATTTATGAATGAATTTTCGTTAATCTGTATTTTCAACGAAGTTCTATTATGCCCTTAATTTCATCATTTTATCGAATTTTTGTCCTTTACCAAATATACTGGTAATATTAAGTAAATAGTGTCCCTAATTATGAGAAGGTAATGTGTCCCAGCTAGTCATGAGATTATTGAGCAACATGATTGTCAAAAATTCCTAAAATAGCTAACCTGGCGTTTTGTTTCTAAAGCAAAATGCTCCCGATGTTCAATTCAGTCTTTTGTATTCAAATGAAGACGCACATTGTAACGGGGAATTGTTTTACTCTGCTGTATATAGATTTCTTCATTAGTGGTTGTAGTTTTTGTTATTATCAATATGAATTCAAAGTTAAATCTGTTATTCTTAATGACTGAATATGGTATGTTTATATTCGTATTTCCTTCTATCACCCAGACGACATTTTATAGCTGAACAGATGAATTAGTAATTGTTCATCGCATTCATTACGCAAATGTAACTTTGAACTTCCGTTGCAATTTGGTTCTTCTTGCTGCAATAGTCGTGCTTGAATAAAACTTCATGTTGCAAAACTCGCATTTTTTTCATAAAGCTAGATGCGCATTTGTTTTGTGATGGAGAGCAGAACTCATTAACTCGTAGTCAGCGGCGGCATGGATGCATTAACCGTAATAGGAAGGGTAGTAAAAAATAAACTTTCGCGTAATTAGCACTGTTTGAACTTTCTGTTATCACGATAAAAAGGGAGAGAAAAAGTACTGTTACTTCTCAGTTTTGTTCCCGTCAGTGGATAAAATATAATCTTAACCCTCCGTTAATTTTCTGATGTATTCTCAACTTAGCATGAAAAAAACAATATCTGCTCTTTTGGGAGCTTTAAAAAGGAATACGGGGGCATTTTCTAGGACAACTGTGATGAGAGTTGAACATCAAGGTATTAATTTTTGAAAGACTCGTGATTTTACAGCTCATAATAGTCACAAAAACAGAAAAGACGAAAATTCCAACGCCCGCAATTAAACAAAAAGTCCTCAAACGACATTGTAGGAGTATGCCATCCGTTTTAATCAACCTATATTACCTGAATGTTTAACTTCACCATAAAGAAATAATCCCCTTCATAAAGCTTGACTTCTGAGCATGTGTGTATTATAGGTATTTCAGGCGACATTATACAGTTAAATTGTTTATAATACTGTATTGTCTTAACTCATGGATTAAAATATTCAGTACTAGATAACGCTAATTCGTGAGACAATTTTGTTCCTACACAGATACAAACATCGTTCTTTACATAGGGATTTTGATTCAGGAACGAGCTGGAGACAGCCATTCATACTTGTTGACAATGTAGTTAACTACTGACAGGTGGGGAGAGCCCCGCCCAATCGTCAGTCTGCAGGTGGGGAGAGCCCTGCTCAATCGTCAGTCTGCAGGTGGGGAGAGCCCTGCCCAATCGTCAGTCTGCAGGTGGGGAGAGCCCTACCCAATCGTCAGTCTGCAGGTGGGGAGAGCCCTGCCCAATCGTCAGTCTGCAGGTGGGGAGAGCCCTGCCCAATCGTCAGTCTGCAGGTGGGGAGACCCCTGCCCAATCGTCAGTCTGCAGGTGGGGAGAGCCCTGCCCAATCATCAGTCTGCAGGTGGGGAGAGCCCTGCCCAATCGTCAGTCTGCACTCCACTTTGCTTCGGTCGCCTTCGAGTGTAGGTGTCCCTCCTGATTCTGCCCGACTCTGCCATCCGAACTTTACTGAATAAACTTGAGTATTCCTTTTCCTCTGGTATTTGAGTTTGTGTTGTTTTGAATCAAACCTATCAGTCGAATGGCACTGCTTCCTCTAAAGAATAAAGCCACTAACTTTAATGAGACGTGCCCCGGGAAAACAACTTTGTGGCAAGTTCTTTTCACTGAGGGGGATCTGCCCTCATATTTTGTGTTTTCCTGAAGATCTCCCTTTAGGCTTCCTTCTGTTAAGAGGGTGAAGTTTTTCTGGGGAGCCCTCTCTCACTGGTCGGAGGAAAGTGCCCTTTGTTAACCCGATATCCTTTTCAGGTGCATTGGAGACAGAAAATTAGGGAGTTGTGGCCTTCCTTGGGTTTATCGAGAGATCCTAGCATATCTGACTTGCTTGGCCTCCTCTCCTCCAGGAGGGGGACTCCCATAACCATGTATGCAATGACCATGATGATTTCAAAGGTTACAGTATCTTCTGGCTGTCTGGCTGCCCCTATATATAGATTAACCTCTACACACCACTGAGTTGCTGATGGAAGTCTTAATCATCTCCATCATCTTCAGCTTTATCATCTGGTTCCTTCGCCTTCTCACCTTCCTCCAAAGCTACTGGACAGTGGAGGAAGAAGGCTGTTTCATCTGGTAGTACTTGCAAGAAGTCTCACAAAATTTTGAGCCATTGGTCTTCCTCTGTGGAGAAAACTGATCAGTTTTGCCCTGTGAGAACACCAACACGGTTCATGCTAGAGTGGTACTTTGCGCGCTGATGCACCTGATGCTTTGTGCACAGACGCGACTGTCTTCACCAGGTTCCACAGGACCTGTGCATACTGGTATTAGCAGCGCTATCCTTTCTGGTGCTGCCAGTGTGGTGCACACCACTAGGAAGGCCCAGCATGTGCAAGGGAGAAGAGAGCATGCAGGTATACTCACCCTCCATTGCTCATTTTTCCTCTAAAGTGGTGCAGGGATCCTGATATAGTGACAGAACCTATGTGGTGCAGTCATCCAGACCTTGCTTTTGCAAGGTCTGGATGACTGCACCACATAGGAGGTCCCTCATGCTTCCTAGCTTTTCAGCAAGGCTTCGAATGATCAGTTTTCCTAGCATTTTGTGTACAAGTGCAAACATTTCATCTTCCTCAGGTTCCATGGGACTCGTGGTGCTTCCTGTATCAATTCTATTAGTGCAGCGCACACCACTAGCCAGGTCCAGAGCGAGCAAGGGAAGACAACAGCATGCCGGGCATTTCAAGGAATAACTCTCGTCCACGTTTGCTTGAGTGAGCTTGCTCTCACTTACCCATGAGTATGGGTATGGTCTCTGTTTTTACTTGGTTGGACAGGGTGCCAAGGATTGTTCATCTGTTGGCACTGCTTTTTTGGTGGCTACCGAGAAGTAGGAATCTGATAGGAGTGAGAACAAAGATTGAGAGCATGTGTTCTCTCTTCTGAGCCTTTTCACTGGAGAGCATGTGATGGATTTGGTCTCAGGCCCTGACTGGTCATTTGCTTAAATGGTTGAGCAATCCCAAGGGGGCTCTAATGGGCCTCCCTCTCCTGCAGAGGATACACTTCAGGATGACTGGGTACTAGAGGGACCCAAGGGTCCTTTGCCCCAGGATACAGATACACCCAAAATGCAGAGGCACTTTCAGTAGGTCATTAGGCTTATCTGTGAGCATAATGACCTTGTGGAAAATGACCTGTGTTGCTTCCACAGATGCTTTTTCTGCAATCAAAAGTCATATAAGTTCTCAACGGGAGCCCAGACCTTTGACCAGTATGCCTTGGTCACAGCATGCTAGTGGGGCCTGGGACCAAGTGAATTCTCTGGTTTTTGAGCTGGAGGATTTTCCAAGGTTCGGTTAGTTTTGCACGTTACTTCCCCTGGCTCAGACCCATCAGATTAAATACTAAACATTCTCGGACAGTGCTGTTTCGACTTTACGGGCTGGCCTCCACTGACATGGCTGTCCCGTATTCTCCTTAGGCTGCCTTTAATTGGAGGGAGTCTCTCTTTCCCAAGTAGAGACAGTTGCTATGGAGTCACTGCAATGACAGCATTCCAAGTAGCAGCCTAGCTTGACCCTTAGTCATTTGTTGTGGTGAACTTGGCATGCTCTGCAGAGTTCAATACACAGGAAGGGGATGCCATGTTCTGCAGACTGTTACTGTTCGGACATAAGGCAAATGCCTACTTAGCCCACCAGACAGCCAACCTGTGGGCCAATATGGTCTTGAAGAGATGGGACGCTGTGCTGTCCCAACTCTGAGGACATGCTGGCACTAAGGAATGGACTGGTTCTGAGTTCTACCTCATTCTTTCCATGGAGCACGGTAAAGACATTTCATCCTGCTCCACCAGGTGGTGTCCTTCAAGTGTGGCTGGTCCTTCCTCTTTGGGGCATAAGTAGTCCTAGCCTTCCTCTGCTCCCCAACAAGGGCCCCAGACATCTTCTGTCCCTGCTAAGGGAGCTTCATCTCTTTTCTTTCATCTGTCCCTACCCCCACTCTAGGAAGGGCAGTAAGGGAAAAAAGGGAGGACAATGCTAAGAGCAGCGTTTCCCCCTCACCAGCTGCAGATAGTGTGGAGGTGCCTGCCGAGGAACTGGGAAACATGGCAGCAATACAGTGGAGACCTGTGTTACAGATGTTCTTCAGGAAGGATATCTAATCCCCTTGCAGTCTTCAACATCCCTTGCTCATGTTCCAGTCCAATCCCAGATGTATGCTCCATGCAAGTCAGGAACATACATTGCTCTCAGAGAGGAGGTAAATGTGATGCCGAGGAAAGGCACAGAGGAAGTCTTACAGAATCAGTCTCTCTGAAGGCAACGGGTGATTGAAGACCAGTCATCAACCTCTCTCACCTGAATCGGTTCATTCATCAAACATGATTCAAGATGAAAACTGTTTGCTCGGTTCTTCAATCCATCAGAGAGGAAGACCTCTTGCTTTTGGTGAATCTCTAGGATGCATATTTTCAAATACCCTAACATTGGTCCTTGTGAACATACCTCTGATTTACCCTTAGGGGAGGGTCTACCAATTCAGAGCACTTTGTTTCGGGCTTTTGACCACCCATTGAATGCCAACTTGAATGTTCCCAATGGTTTCAGCTTAGGATGCAACTTTTTAGGTATCTCGGTAATTGGCTAGTCCTGGCAAACTCATGATCTGGGGAAAGTAATAAGCTAACAAAACTGGATCTCATTCCCAAGCACAGGATAAAATACCTGGGTAATGTGACAGACACAAGAGCAGTGAGAGATTATTCTTCAGAATCTAGCATCAGCAAATACAGGGAGGCTGCATGCAAGTTCCTTTCTTATCAGGAGCAACCCACACAGCAGGAGCAGGTCATTCTGGGTCATTTGATGTCCAAGAAGAGGAGAGGAGTAGTCTACCAAATGCTTTGCACTGAAAATGAATGCCATCATCCCTAAGTCAGCTTGATCACAACTTGCCTCTCCAAGAGGATCACCATCCATCTACATGATGAGGTCGTGTGATATACCAACACTGCATGAGGGAACACAGCAGCACTCCCTAACACCAACAGAATGTGAGGATCACCACAATCCATGAAGGTGACATAGACTACCAACACCTCTGCTGCAAGGAGGCTCTTGCCTTTCTTCAGTGAAGACTCACACTTAATGTTACCCAGTAGACCCTCCTTCTGACCACTGTCAGGAGAAGAACTAGGCACTCCCCTGAGAAACTGCGGCAGTAACCCCTCCTCCTTGAGTGGCGAGCCCAGTGAGCAGAACCCCAATGAGCGTCTCTGTCACTCAGCCAGACTCACAGCTCGTAGGAGAGCTCCCCAGCCAGGATCATCCAATCAAAATTTGCCCCCCCTTCTTTGTAATCCTGTTTTTTGGGTATGAATATATCATGTATGTACCCATGGTGGCCTTTACCTTTAATAAAAGGTAGTTGGAACTACTGAAACATTAAGATAATACTGAAACATCAGCTGCCTTATGATTTACCTGTTGAAACAAAGAAACTCATGTGTCAAGTTGAAAAGGCACCACATAAGATAGCTTAGTTAGCAATAAAACCTACACCGGTCAGGATCTACAACCATTTTTCATTTCTTCCTGGTGGTGTTTGATATATAAAATCACTTGTACGAGTGGTTATAACCCAATTAATGACCATTATTATCTACTTAAGTAACTATGAATCATTTCTTCAGAAACACTTAACTTTGGTCTGAATAACAAGTTTCTGCCATTGAAACTAAAATTTTGTGTGTAAATTTAAGTTTCTGAGTAGCAGGATTTTCTGCCACTGGGCAGTGGAGTTAACATGTTTCCACATTTTTTAAAAATTTTTTGTACAATAGTCAAATAAAAATAGTAAATTACGTCTTGCAGCCTAAGAGGAATTACTTTATGATCAAAGATTCCGAAAACAGTAACATTCAGTTATTTTGTGTTGGGGCTTGAAATTTTTTATAACTTGTACACCTCGTCAGTTATCATGCGAGGCTATTTACGAGCCTATAATAATTAAACCAGTGGTTACACACTAAGCTCACAAACAGCAGCTATATATATATATATATATATATATATATATATATATATATATATATATATATATATATATATATATATATTTATATATATATATTGTAAGGAACCACAGGTCTCATAGGGTTCTCAGTATGTACAGGTTCTTTTTTCCTGATTATTAGCTTGTACCAGTATGATACTCGATAGGACACTGCCAGATAATATACAATTCAGGGCAAAAATCTAAAAAAGGAGGAGGTCAAGAACACACTAGGCAAATTAACGAAACACGTTTATTACAACGACTCAACTTAAACTGCAAAGAGACGCCCCTTGAAAACTGGAATGAGGGAGGAAAAGACGCACTTACAAAACAATACACAAGAACAACCACTGTCCGCCTAGCTAACTCTTACTCAAGATAAGGGGACAGGAATAAGTAGAGGGTAGAAAAACAACAATTGCACTCTGGCGTAAATTATGCTAACACACTTTAGAAGAAGAATCAGAATAGAAAATATTTTTAAACCTAATTAAACTATTAACACATACAATTACAAAACATACTTTAATCTTATACTAATCCATAACTGGAGATATATATATATATATATATATATATATATATATATATATATATATATATATATATATATATATATATATATATATATATACATATGAATACACAAATGAGTCTGTAGATAAGACAATCCCTTAACAAACATAAGCAACTGAGTGCTAGAGTGGAGTGTCATCCTTGAATCCAGTCCACACTCAATACAGTGTACACAGAGCATCCAGAAAGGAAAAAGGTAAGAAAATTTTCTATTTTCTAAACACATCAAGTAGATCTTACACTTTTCTTCAGCACTGGGAGGCTCCGTAACAAACCCAAGATGTTAGCAGGCTGAAGGCAAAGGCCAACGAAAAGTGTAGAAACACCACACAGGACTCTCGGCAGGGCACAAGAGTAATGCTTGGCATAAGGGTGGGGGTGCCACCTATGACCAGAGTCAATAAATGTAGTTGCCGACACAGCACATGGTTCATAGGGTGGCAAAGTAATTTGCACCTCCAGTAGGCATCTCCAAACGAGCAAAGGGGGTGCCAAGAGTGTCACAGATGTAAATCTGCAGTATCTGCCTTCAGAAGCAAAAGGTGCTAAAACATCCTCTAAAGAGAGACCGTTGTACACTGGAACTGGAGGCAATATCATCCTCTAAAGAGAGACCGTTGTACACTGGAACTGGAGGCAATATCCAAAGACTCCACATTACTTGCGGGTGGAGTCGGCAGTGGGTGGCAAATGGCCAAACCATCACCAACAAGCATGAAAACAGAAACATTCTTATAGGGGTGATGTATCTATCAACGCAAAACAACTATAGAGGGGAGGTGAAAAACCCCAAATCCAGCCTTCAAGAGTCAAATGACAAAAACAAAATTAACAAAACTGGACATAACTAATAAAATGTACTTAATTTAAATAAACGGGTATGCAATAAATGAATTTATGTTACCTTCATTACACCTCCCCACCAACAAAAAAAAATTTATTTTCTAAGTTAAAGTTGATAATTCAGAGAAAAAATTATTTTGTTACTCTACAGAATTATATAAATAAATGGAAAGTCCAAAAAAAAATCCATAACAAGAATACAAAAAAATAAAATAAAAAAACTAGTGTTTACACCTTCTCGAATGAATGAGACAAGACATCTGGAATGATATGATCCCTCCCTGGTACATGCTCTATTTGTAAGTTAAATTCTTGTAATGAAAGACTCCACCTTAAAATCCGCATATTTTTGTCTTTGAAATGCTGGATAAACACCAATGGATTATGATCAGTATAAACTATGACAGGATAAGGATTTGAACGCAAATGAATAGCAAAGTGATTAATAGCTTTTACTAGGAGTACTTGTTCTCTGCCGGTGTCAATTTCCTCGAGAAGGAAGTTACAGGGAGAAGGTTGCTGTCGTGATCTTCTTGCAGTAGTACAGTGCAGAGTCCAGTACCACTTGCATCTGTACCTAACTTGAAAGGAATGTCAAAGTTTGGACGATGTAGTAGGAGATAACTAATTACGGTGAATTTCAGCTTTTCGAAAGCTGCCTGACGCTCATCAGACCCAATAAATTTCACGTCCTTCTTCAATAAACTCATAAGGGGAACGGCAACATCAGAGAAATTCTGAATAAATTGACGATAGTAGCCGACCATTCCAATAAACCGTCTTATTTCTCTCCTATTATGAGGGGACAGAAAGTTTGATGCAGCCTCTACATTTGCCTTTTTGGGAGCGATATTGGCCAGGCCCACTTTGTGCCCGAGGTAAACAACTTTTGCCTGAGCAAAATTGCTCTTTCTTAAATTTACTATCAGACCAGCCTCTCTTAATACTTTAAATAATGCCTTTAATCTTTGAAGGTGTATTTCCCAGTCATCACTAAATATTACCAAGTCAGCTATGTAGACGAAACATCCTTCTAAGTCTTGGGTTATGAAATTCATCAGCCTTTGGAAGGTGGCAGCCGCATTCTTCTTGCCAAAGAGCATAACCTTACATTCATAAAGGCCATCCCCTGTTGCAAGGGCTGAAATCTGCCTGGCCCGAGGTGAAAGACCGACCTGCCAATACCCTTTCAATAAATCTGATTTTGTAATAAATTTGGCAGACCCTACACGGTCAATACAGTCTTCTACCCTTGCCAATGGAAAGGAGTCAGTTTTAGTAATAGCATTTACCTTCCTGTAATCAAAGCAAAGGTGATGTTGACCATCCACTTTTTTGACCAACATAACAGGAGAACTCCATGGACTACAGTTGGGTACAATTAAGTCATTTTCCAACATGTACTTTAGCTCTTCTTTCACAATGTCTTTCTTTGTGGGATTGAGCCTGTAAGGACATTGCTTAATCGGTTTAGCCTCTCCAATATCGACGTCGTGTTCCAGGACCGTAGTCCTACCTGGTGTGGACTTGAACAGCATATATAATGATAAGAACAGCATATATAATAGTAAGAACATTACAGTAGTTGTTAAGTCCCCACCAAACAAGGCAAAATGTAAACTCAGGTAGGGCCTACTCAGAACAGTTGCGCTGAACCTAATTAAAAAGAGGGTATGATGAGCGTCCTATGTAGACAACGTGCATCATGAGGAAGAGCCCTGTATTGGATGCACTGTGAAGCAGGTCACGGCTCTTTTAATTCATCTGACATTGCTAATAATTGCATTGCCACTGAAACCTAGAAAGACTTAAATGTTATCTACAAAGATACTGAGCTGAAATCTATATTCTTGTTTCGAACTGTTAAATGTGGAAAATAATCTATAAAAATCGAGTTTTCGACCTTTCCCAAACTTTGAAACGCAAGTATGGCTGTCTTTAGAGACAGTTTATCATAAGGTTATGTTTCCTATGAAACAGAAAAGAAAAACAACCAAAAATCAGATGTTTTGAGAAGAGTAAAGCTTAAATTTCATATTCATGCAGCTCGACGTGATAAACGATTCTCAGGGAACCGATGGGAAGTTAGCCGGGCCTAAAAAAGTTACGATCATCCTTAAACAGTTTTCGCGACGTCTTTGGTACGACAAAAATTGCGAGAAAACGAAAAACTTCGAGCGGAAAACTAATGGCTTCTATAACTATAAGATTAAACTTCCGTAAGTAGGGCCGTTCATCTTCTACTTCCAGAACCAGAGGGAAAAAATTGGTTACCTGAAGTTCTCGATATCTTTGGGAAGTAAGTGAGTCGAAGAGTTCCGCAAACTTCGACGAATTTTCAGGAGACGGGGATCGTGCGTCGAGTGATGGAAAATAAACAGTGAACTCAGGTCCTTTAAATTTTTGGTAAAATAATAATGAAAGGAAAAGCTGCCATAATCTGAACATAAGGATTTTAATTTCAAGATTACTTTCGGTATTGGATATTTCCACTTTATGTTAGTCAATTCATTCATCGGATATATCTTTTATATTTATACAAAAGTATGATTTTTTTAATGAATTTTTGAGAATTTTTTGTTGTTGTCATTGCAAATTTGTAAGGAAATAAGTCGATCTGATGAGGAGTATACCGAAAAAGACCCGAACTCCCTTGGATGTGGACTAGGTGACGGGAGTTTGAGGATGAGTGGGGGTTAACGGAAGTGAAAGCACATGAAAGCCACGAATGGAGGAATTTTACAAAGGCCCTTGTGCTTTCATCTTAGTCCCGTCACGTTTCATAACTTTGGAGATTATGATGATAACGATGATTCTAAAAAAAAAAAAAAAAAAAAAAACCTGTTGTGCATGGCAGTGTCATGAAGATCTTTATAAGATTGAGTGTAATGTAATTTGAACCATAAGTGTTTACTGCCAATGTTGGCTGTTACGTTCGCTTTTCAGCATTTCTCGGGCACTGTTGTCTATACGTGTGAAATAATGCAGGGATATGCCTGGATTAAAGTGTCGAAAACAAAATTGTTGAAAAATTTAAGTAAAATTAGAGACTTGTATGCTGCGGTTATGTGCTCGCGGCTGTTATTATTATTCTTAATGCAATTTATTATTATTATTATTATTATTATTATTATTATTATTATTATTATTATTATTATTCGTGATGCACAACTAACACAAAACAACACTTAATGATCGATAGCATATTAAAGAAGCTTTCACTGAAAGCCAAGCATTTGTAAGATAACGTGAAAAAACAAAATACATAATAGATACAGATTAAAATAACACTTAAGTGTATAAGAGCTAAACAAACAAGCAAACAACTACCAAAAATAAAATGAAACGGTAAGAAATGTCAGAGGAAAAGGTGTATTCTGCAGCAAAGAAATACAGGGACGAATAACAAAAGCAGGATTAGATGGACAGACCGGTTGCCGGGGTTTGATAATAGCCATCCAGCATGTAGGGAGAGAGAGAGAGAGAGAGAGAGAGAGAGAGAGAGAGAGAGAGAGAGAGAGAGAGAAGGGAAAGTCAAGAATGAGGTAGAGCAACTATCTCTTGAAATTTCAACACACAATTTACACACACAGACACACATGCACACACATTATATATATATATATATATATATATATATATATATATATATATATATATATATATATATATATATATATATACATATGTACACACACACACACACACACACACACACACACACACATATATATATATATATATATATATATATATATATATATATATATATATATATATATATATATATATATATATATATATATATATATATATATATATATAACAAACATCAACTAATTTAATATAAAAACGTAACAGACTTCGAGAGCACTTGGCATCGTCCGTTCCTTTGGAAAGACGTATATTTTCCATCTATCGAGTCCAGATGCTGACCCAGACCGTTGACGAAATATATTGGATTGTTCCTTTGATCAGTGCCAACGCCCAACAGCCTTCCCCCAACGAAATGAATGTACCTGGATATGGATTAAGTCTTGATCATTCCTAATTGCGGATGACCTTCCTTTGAGAGCAAAAGAACACATTCTTTTCTATATTTTTGTATGAAAGTAAGAGACTGGTGACAAGGCCTTCAAACATTTCCAGAACGTTTCAGTAAAATCTTTGTTGATGAGTTAAAGTAAATTTGTACAGTACCTAACTCTAGTGATACATTCAGCTAAAACAGAACATTGTTACCAGGTTTCTGCCTTTTTTATGATCTGCTTATGATTACTGGCACTCAGCTGAATTCTAATATACGATACATGGTAAAAAATCCGAGTCTGAGAGAGAAGCAGCGGTGTGTATGTAAACAGCTCGTTAAATAGAGACAATATTCCATGTAACACTTGTAGAGTCAAATGTAACAGCTATTCAGATATCATAGATTTTAGAAATCTCCACTTTTTCGATTTGTCCTTATATTTTCATAAACAGTTTCTTTATACTTCCTACTTCACTATTTCGTCAGTCCCAGTATATTATTATTCTGTATACAGGGAACGTGATCGTCAGCAGATCTCCCGACCGTTCAAATCCCCTGAAGAATGAGGTCACACGTGTGGGATAAGATAGGCTATGCGCGATATTCACACATGATAATGTATGCAGTGCTCTTGTTAAGGGCATTTGCGTAATCCTCCTCCTCCTCTCTTTTTTTCTTTCAATAAAGGATCTGAAAATAAAACTAAACGCAGAATGGATTTATGTAAATTCTCAAGAATTCAGAGCAACCGAGAGCCTCATTTACGTCTTTCATTTGAGGGTAAGTTAAGTATATCTTAGTTTAACCAGACCACTGAGCTGATTAACAGCTCTCCTAGAGAGGGCTGGCCCGAAGGATTAGATTTATTTTACGTGGCTAAGAACCAACTGGTTACCTAGCAACGGGACCTACAGCTTATTGTGGAATCCGAACCACATTATGACAAGAAATAAATTCCTCTAATTCTTCATTGGCCGGTCGGAGAGTCGAACGCTGGGCCAACAGCGTGCTAGCCGAGAGCTTTACCCACCCTCCCAATGAGAGCCTTCATTTGAGTGTAGGGTCCCACATGGACCTACACGAAATCGTACCCTGCGGGCCTCCATTCCTCACGGAGAGCCTCTCCAGACAATAGACATGCATGCCGGGCACACGAGTATAAGAAACGCTGCTTTCGACTGTCGCTCGATGGGCCCGAGTTCAATTCCCGCGGCCGGCTGATGAAGAGTTAGAGGAATTTATTTCTGGTGATAGAAATTCATTCCTCAATATAATGTGGTTCGGATTCCACAATAAGCTGTAGGTCCCGTTGCTAAGTAACCAATTGGTTCTTAGCCACGTAAAATAAAGTCTAATCCTTCGGGCCAGCCCTAGGAGAGCTGTTAATCAGCTCAGTGGTCTGGTAAAACTAAGATATACTTACTTACTTATTAACGCTGCCGACAGCATACACTTTTAATGTATACTATCGTCCATGATCATGTTACGTCAGATGTATCATTCCTACTGGAAGCAATACAATGTCAGCTTTCCAGATATATTTATCAGAACTTTGTCCGTGACTTGTATATAGATTATGTACCATTTTCCATTCTCAAACAAACACAGTTGAATATAGTTGAATATATGTTAATCTTTATTTTGTTCGCCTTGTGTCAGGCTCTACGTTTCCACTCGCAAGAGCTCTTAACCTGTCTGTTTATTGTCTTGAATAAATTAGTAAGTTTGTAGACACAGCCTCTTACTCACGCCTTCGCTACATGAGCATCGTACAATGCAAGTGTGAGAAGTCACGCCACTATTTCCCATTAACATAACCTTCCTTCCGGAAAATATAAACATAAGAATGCTCACATGATAAACACTTGTACAGACTGATAAACACCGTTTTCTACTATTAAAAAAACATACAGTAGAGACAAGACAAATTAATAAATTTTTAATTGATTTGGTTTTAGCGAGATCAGAATTGTAACCGTCTACTTGAACGTTTCACTGAAAACAAATAATTTGTTTATAGTTTTTGCTCGCATAATTCATGGTGTTTGTCATATTCGCCATTTCGTGCATGAATCTGCAAATATCAGCTTTCTATCATTTAATTCTTCAACTTGTACTTTTAACCTTCTTATATAAACTTCCAAATTTTTAATCGAACTGTGGATGAATGAGCATAATCAACTTAGCTAGCTGAATGAATTTAGAATGGTAAGGAGTTTTATCAGAAGCATAAATGATGAATTGAAAAAAAATAATTTTCAAATGTAAAAGTAATCTATATGGTTCTCATTATGATGCTGCTAAAGAAACACCGCTGCTCGTTAATCATAGCAAATATACCATGTTATGTTCTGGTGGAATACTTAACAGAAAGCACATATTAACGTGATTACTATACTAACTCTTTTCGCAGACGCTTATAATCGATTTTAGGTAGTGGGAATGTCAGTACCGAGTCACTGCAGAACCTGAAAAGTACTGAGTCATTGCAGGACCTGAAAACTGTGTTCAGCATCCTGCACTTTACTTCGCAGGCTTTCTAAACAGGGCTCCTGTAAAGTCCTTGTCCTCCTGTGGCCTCCTCAGCAAGGATGAAAAGCATCATCAGCTCAAGCCGCAGGGGTATTCAATCTTTATAAGTTCAAGAATTCCACTAATAATGACCCCTGGTGAGCGACCATCTATCAGGATATCTATTCACACAACACACACAAATACATGTATATATGTGTATATATGTATGTATGTATATATATATATATATATATATATATATATATATATATATTTATTTATTTATACAGTATATACATATACATAGATCTGTATCTATCTGTCTATCTATCTATCTATACAGTATATAGATATATATGTGTGTATATACATTATATGTATTTGTATACATATATATATATATATTATATAAATATATATATATATATATATATATATATATATAAATATATAAATATATTATTATGATTAGCAAGAACTCGCTAGCAAATTGCCTCCCCCTTTTTTGTTGTTGTTGCTTGTTCTGTTGTTTTCATTTACTGCAAGCTGCTCGATCGATAGACACATCTGTCTATCGAGACTTCGCACGGTCAGAATACAAGGGTTTAAAACGGATTAAGGCCACTCCCTTTAAGCAGATCTTTCTTCGAGGCAAAAGTGATTTCTGTCTGGTCGTTTTTTTACAGGCAAAACTCCCCCTGTGGGCATCAGCTGGAAATGATTCAACCCCATATGCTGGAAGTGCCCCCGGCCCCATAGGAGGAGATAAAAGCAGAAACCAAACCGAGGTCCGGTCTCACGTGCGCTGGACTGGCGGGAGTAAGGACCAAGCCACCTGCCCTTGGCAGTGCCCTTAGCTAACCACGTGGCCCTTTTCAAAGTATACTTTCTCCTCGTGCCCTTCGACCGCAAGCCACGTGCTCGCTCCACCGTTGACCTGCCGGATGCCCACATGCCATTGCCCGGCCCTTCGTGAAATTCCCACGCATTGCCCTTTTACGTGAAGCCCCCGCATCCTAACACGTGAAGAAACTCGCCCTCGGAAATCGCAAGTCATCCACGGACCCCTTTTCTACGCTGGAACCTGTCTTACGGTAATGTGCCCTGGAAGACCTCCATTCAGTCACGCTTTTGTCTCGTAATATTTACTTAAATTGTGAGCCAGTAATCACCGCATCTCTTGTCAAATGTCCGTGTTCTTCGAGTGTCGGCAGTGCTAAGCTATCATTAATATATCGTGGAAGCCCTTTGGCACCCTCAGTGCAGCTTCGAATTCATTATTCTTTTGTCTATTTTCATTACTGGCGTATAATGTGCATATCTCTCATTTCAGAGGGACCCTATTTCGTGGAAGCTCCTTGGACTGTGTCTTGAATCCCCCAGTTTCATTCATCCCGTAGGAACCCCCTTCAGGATCAATAATCTACTTGCATTCCTCTTTCCCGTACTAATGTCATTTATGTAAATACACTCCTTTAAATTTTCCCACGTGTTTTACGTAATATTTCCCTCAGTAACAAGAGCCTTAAGCTCATATGAAATTCCCTTTGTTTTTCCTCTTTCTTACGTTTTCCTGGACCCACAAAGTCAGAATCACAAGGCTAAATTACCTTAAATTGTTGCTACTTGTCTCACAGAGAATATCTCAAACTAAATTGCCAGGAAAAACGTAAATATATATATATATATATATATATATATATATATATATATATATATATATATATATATATATATATATATATATATATATATATACATATACACACACACACACGAAACACAAAACTTTCGAGTGATATCAGATTTGTAGGTCCGCAACACGGGGGAGAAAATGAAAAGTAAGTACAGGATACATCCTCGTAATTGCTATACATTTTCAAGGTATAATGAAAAAATGAAGAGAATTTTTATACGCAAAATAAATTTTACATATAAAAAAGAAGAAAATCATATAAGGATTAAAAAACAATAAGAATAATTAACACCAAAACAATCTTATAAGTCCATTCTTACCCCAAACAAGCGGAGTCGAAAACATTTCGAAACCTAACAACAACAATATTGATATATTGATCATTCCTAGTTACGGAAAAGTACAGACAGCACATTTTACAGCGAAAATGAAAAACAAAGGTGTTAAAAAACAAATGAACAAACTCTCACAGTCAGAAAGCAATTAACCAAACATGACCAAGATAAAAAAAAAATGCTTACAAATTCAGAATATTATTTATACTAAAAAAAAACACACACACAAACTTGCACATTTTCAGACATACACACGCACTCACGAGCAATAAAGAATTTTATACATCACACACGCACAAAAACAAAACTACACATCACATACACACACACAAGCACCCAAGGACACACTTACAGAAACCAAAGTCTCAGAGATATTCATGAAATATTTGCATATAATTACTTAACATTTCTTCAGTAATAGAATCATCTAATTTAAAAAGACCAGAACTAATGTTCATTATGTCCCCATGATTAAATTTTGAGTTGGATCTAGGGTGTTATGCTTTGCATAATCATTACAAGCAATTATCTATCTGTATTTTGCTATTCAATGTGATGATCAAAATTAATTTCCTGTGTAAAATACAGCACTGGAGGACTGAAAAGTTCTTACACTATACCTATGTTGTTTCAGAGCTTTGCCAGTTTGACCAATATATTTCACTGAGCAATCCCTACAAGGAACCTCATATATGCATCCTTCTGCGTTTTTGGGAGAGTTTTTAATCAGCATATTTCTCACTGTACTAGTGTTACTAAAAACCACATTTTCATTGAAATTCTGAACGACTTAGGCACCACTTTAAATTTCTCACTATGTAGTAAAACTAGTAAGCTGTCAGTCTTAAAAGGTGTTTTTCTATTAACGAGAAAAACGTTTTCCTAGCCATCTTCAAAGAATTTTTACTTTGAATCAAAAACAATGTTATAAATCTTGTCAATTTCAGGCTCTGTAAATTCTGGACTACATATTCGTAGAGCGCAGAGCAACATGAAGAAAAGGTGGATGCTTTTACCTACTCACTTTTATTAGAATAGTAATGGATATTTGAGCAGACATTTGTAGGTTTTCTGTTTACTGAAAATTGAATTTCTCAATAATCCTGTGACTGTTAACATCTGGAAATGGTAAAACCCCACCTTTCTCTTCTTTAACAGTAAATTTAATTGAAGGCACTAATCCATTAAGTTTATAAAGAAATACTTCTATATCTTAAGATACTGGCCATGTACATACAATATCATCAACATAACGGTACCATATTACTCCATTCGGAGGTATGGGATGGAACAATCTCTTTTCATATTACTCTACATACAGATTACTTAGGGCAGGTAAAATGGGCTTCCTCATAACCATTCCAAACTTTTAGGTATAAATCTTTTGAAAAACAAATTTACTGATAATAATACAAAGTTTGATCAATTCAGTTGTCATTTCTGGAGGAAAAGGTAAATCGGAGTTATCTAGTTCTTCGCTTAACCCTTCTGTTCTGTGAGGGGTCTTTTTTGACCTGAAGCGATTTTGCATTAGCATAGCCTATCTCCCTTATTTCTTAAGATCGAAGCTTTATCCTTCTTGACTATTCCCGACTTTAGGAGGGTATTATATTCCCGAAGGTTGGTAAATTTATTCCCAGTAGTTACTGTGCAACAAAAAAAGTAACATCTAATCTGTTCGGGTCAAGACTGACCCATACCTATTTTTTGTTATATTTGTTCGTAGTTATTCAGTGAATGCAATAAAAAATGTTATGATTATTGAAGTCACCAATTCAAATTTTGGTATTCACGTTTTCTTTAACTATTATATGAATAGAAAATCACTTTCTTTTGTTTACAAGTTGTAGGCTAAGTGGTGAAGCGAAGGAAGGTTCAGAAATCTTCTCTAGTGAAGTTCATCAACCATGGATAAGTAAGTCTTTCCCTTAATGCAACACTGTTTTCTTTGAACTATTATGATTCGGAGAAAAAATTGTAATGAGAAATACACGGTATTATATTGAACTCTCAGATTACTACCAGATAAAAGTCAATGTCACATTTTTTGGACGCAAAGACAAACAATTTCTTGCGTGTTCCAGAGGTTCCACAGCTTTTCCTGTAGTCAGTTTCAAAGACACCCCCGCATTGAGACTCTCAGCTCAGCTATCCTAGAAGCACGTCCTCAGTGTAAATCGGGCTAGTAAAAGCATCACATGTTCATTTCTTTGTATTGTAAAAGGCCCTGAAGTGAGCATGGTCGCCGAGTGTAGGAATTAATTACAATGTGCAAAAGAGAAAAAAAAAAAAACATAAACAAACTCGTTTTCAGTCTTTGATAACGTAAAGGAACTTGCATTGTGGTGTTTTAAGACTAAAACTTGCACATCAGCCTCAATCGTTTAAATAGGAATTCGAGTGTTTAGTTCCTTTTGTGTTGTAATTGTAATGAACCGCAGTCGGTTCAGCAGGTTCTTAAATACAAAAAAAAAGTACGGGACTGGAATGACTGGCAGAAATTGAGGCAGACAAAGGAGGAAGGAGCTGAACAAAACGATAAAGTTACCTTAAACAAATTTATTATAATTGATATTTACATATTTACAAGTGAGTCAGGTTTGGTTCAAAATAAATCAAATTACATACTCAATATTACCATCAATGAAGTAATTACCAGCAGCAAACATTCAAAATTATTAACAATTTAGTTAAATACCATAATGAGTTCATTCAAAATATAAATAAATCAAATTTAAAACGAGAGTCAGTTCCAAATAAAAACAAACACTGATGTAGCCAAACCAAAGTCACTCTATGAAAGACAATAACATTACATTGACAAAACAGTAATTATAAGTGAACAACATCTTGGCTACATTACAAAATATGAACAAAACAGACAGCATAAACATGATCAAACAGCATCAAACAGTACAAAAATAGCATAAATAATTAAGCAACACATGATCATGAATAATAAAGCAGCATAAATACCAATACAACCATATAAATAACAATACAACGGTATAAATAATACCAGGGTTGTAACCTCGTGCAGCACAAAAATCCAACAGACAATCTACACAGATCTCGAGACCAAACAAAGGTCGAAGAGGATGAACATCCTTGAGCACTGCCGTACGATCATCGAAAACAACCGCCCCAAGACGGCCAACGAGAATATCTCCAAAAACAACAGATGATCGGCAGAGTCAAGGCAACAGCAAGACTGCTGTCAAACAGGAACAACACTGCTCCACTGATGGCCACAGTTCAGCCATCAACGTCATCC
The DNA here is from genome assembly GCF_040412425.1 of Macrobrachium rosenbergii. Taxonomy (NCBI): domain Eukaryota; kingdom Metazoa; phylum Arthropoda; class Malacostraca; order Decapoda; family Palaemonidae; genus Macrobrachium; species Macrobrachium rosenbergii. The sequence goes on from NC_089779.1 coordinate 21,159,868, forward strand.
TCCAACTGCAGAGGGCCACAGGTAGCGAATACCCGTAGTTCCAAAAATATTCGTAGAAGCTGCTATGCTGTCGAGAACCTGACTTGCTGCTATTCCAAACCTGACTGATGATCTCAAAGACACCGAGACAGACGTCAACTCCTACAGAGTGCAAAGAAAACAAAAAAGTAAGGAGGCAACAACCCACCAAGGGAACAATCGGCAAACGATTGTCCCATCAAAAGTACTAAACCTCACAGTAATAAAATCGCAAAGGGAGGTGGGAGATTGGTATTCCTCCACCGATCGGTATCACCCGCAACCCACTCCCAGAGTCTGCTCTTAGCTATCAGCTGTGTGCAGTCACATGATCCATCCACCATCTTGTTGGTTCCCAAGTGACTAAAGCTGCCATCTTGAATCTTCGTTGGGGTATAACCAAGACGTGTTGTTGCTTACCTGTGTGACGTCACGAGTAGTCGTCTCACTCATTCAAAGAACCTTCCACTCACATGCACTGACTCACGAGCTACTTTGTGTCGCGCACTACCATACTCACAATTCTTTATAAAAAATACTTCAATTAAAGGGAAAATTAGGTAGACATCATTTTACATAAACGCTTTACAGAAAGTTAGCCTGCATCTTAGCAGGAAAATAAACAAAAAAGAAAATTAAAAGAAACTCAGGATAATTTAACAATACCCACAGGTACACAAATTAAAGAATTTTACCAAGTATTAATATGAGCGTAGTGTAATAGGGCATGCTAATATTGGCAGATAATCCATAACCTAACTAGCCAAATTAATCAGAGTATTCAAGATAAGAAAACCTGCCAATACTCATTTAACTTTTCTTTCTTTCTCATTTCTCATTTCTCACGCAGTGCGAACTTTGCCTACGTAGTTGTGTGTTAGTACTTGCTTCATTTTTTCTTTTCTTCACTCTTCTCAAGCAGTTTAGGTAGCTGAGAGCCTCCAACCCCACACGTGCTGCACCAAATGCTCCAACATCGAGTATTAATTCCCTAGTCCCCAAGTGGACTGAGGAAGAGCCAGAGGCATGGTTGGAGGAAATAGACTCTCTTTGAAAACTACAACACCACCAAGACAGTGCTTGCCAAGCATATGGGAGGTAAAGCTAAGGCAGCCCTCCGCTCACTGGAGAAGAGTCAAAGTTTGTAGAGTCATAACAAAAGTCTAGGAAATAACCCCAGAGAAATGGAATCAGAGGTTTTGAGGTCTTGCCAGGGAAGTCGGCTGGGCCTGGACTGAATGGGCCTGTCACAAGACCCAGTCTGGTACATGCTGGGTCGACTCCCTGTCATGCACCACATTTGAGAACCTGTTCAATTGGACCATGCTGGAGAATCTTTTCCAATGTGTCCCTGGTCCCCTTACTGTGTCTCTCAATGACAAGCAGCCCACAACACATATGGAAGCCTGTCATATGACTGATTCATGGGAACCTACAATCAGTCCCACAGCACATCTCAATGGCACATAGTGCCACCTGGGTACCTCTCAGGCTCGACTCACCCAAAGAAGGGACTACCTGGTAAGCCCACATGTACCCATTGTAAGAAAGTGGGGCACACCGAATCCGATTGCTGCTACAAGTTGGGCACCAACAAGCAGCCTCCCACCAATAACCAGAACTCCTCTCCATCCCCTTCCACTCAATCTTCTCCACTAACGGTCACTGTAGGTAACCGAGCCCTGGCAAAGGGCATTCGTTGATCCTGTGGTGCTTCCGGCCACTATAGTGCTGGACATCTGGCCTGCTCAAATCATGTCCCATCCACCAAGTTCGTCAACTTGATAAGTACCACATTCTCTGAGGCCGGGCCACAGAAGATGCCTCACACCGAGAGGCTGGACACCCAGTCCATCTTGGTGGCACCCCGTGGTGGCTCTAGCCTGCCAGTGACCCTACCAGTTATGGTAGACACTGCAGCAAACCTCAACTTGATTGACAGGCCCCAGGTGCCAGCCAGTGCCACTGTTGATTAACAAACTCGGTGGGAGATGAAATGGGTAGAGGGCCACACCAAATCCGTCCCCACAGTCAAGCTCCAGGTCACGATGCCTTAGGGCATGCTACCTCACTGCCTTGGCGTAGTGAGTGGAATCAAGCCTGGAGTGGAATTCCTGTTGGTTCAGGACCTCTTCTGGGGAAACCCTTCCCCAACACCACTCCATAGCCCCGTTACCTCCACAATGGAGGCATCGGCTATAGAATCACCAACCAAGAGCAGAGCCACTTTGACTGGAAACCTACAATCAGTCCCACAGCACGTCTCAAAGGTGCATAGTGCCACCTGGGTATCCCACAGGCTCAACTCACCCAAAGAATGGACTACCTGGCAAGCCCACGTGTACCCACTGCAAGAAAGTGGGGCACACCGAATCCGATTGCTGCTACAAGTTGGGCACCAACAAGCAGCCTCCGACCAATAGCCAGAACTCCTCTCCAGCCCCTTCCACACAATATTCTCCACCAACGGTCACCGTAGGTAACCAAGCCCCCGCGAAGGGCACTTGTCGATCCTGTGGTGCTTCCGGCCACTATAGTGCTGGACATCCGGCCTGCCCAAACATGTCCCATCCACCAAGTTCATCAGTTTGATAAGTACCACATTCTCCGCAGCTGGGCCACAGAAGATACCTCACCCCAAGAGGCTGGACACCCAGTTCATCTCAGTGGCACCCCGTGATGGTTCTAACCCGCCAGTGACCCTACCAGTTATGGTAGACACTGCAGCAGACCTCGGCTTGATTGACAGGCCCCAAGTGCCTGCCAGTGCCACTGTTGATGAACAAACTCGGTGGGAGACGATATGGGTAGAGGACCACACCAAATCCAACCCCACAGTAGAGCTCCAGGTCACGACACCTTGGGGCATGCTACCTCACCTCCTTGGCATAGCAAGTGGAATCAAGCCTAGAGTGGAATTCCCGTTGGGTCAGGACCTCTTTTGGGAAAACCCTTCCCCAACACCACTCCATAGCCCCGTTACCTCCACAATGGAGGCATCGACTGTAGAATCACCAACCAAGAGCGCAGCCACTTTGACTGGTGTGCCACCAAAAGAAGAATTACCTTCTGCTTGCCAAAGTGGTTGATGGAAGGGGCACCCTCCATGCAATTCCAAGCCTAGCCCTCCCTCTTCACGAAAGGACAGCCACCAACGAAGTCCTCCCTCTGCACAAAGGGACATTAAAAGAGCAGTACCACTGTCGGGGGGATCCGGCGAGTTTGTCTAAAACAATTTGTCTAAAATACAGTTTGTCTAAATCAATTTGTCTAAACCAATTCGTCTAAAACAATTTGTCTAAAGTACAATTTGTCTAATAACAAAATGTCTAAAATACAATTTGTCTAAATTAATAATAAAAAATAATCAAATAAATCAAAACAAAAAATGAAAAAGGTGAATAAAAAAGTTATTTACAGAACTACAATGATTGTTTTGAAATAGAAACAAACTTTCCTGAATTTATACAAATCAGCCAATCAGTCCATCTTTTCTTACTGTTTAACTTCTAAACCATGGCCGTTTACTAAAATTAGTCGTTTACTGTAATTTAAATTGCTGCTCTCTCAACTACAAATAAACAACTAAAATTAGTCGTTTACTGTAATTTTAACTGCTGTTCTCTTAAAATCAAATATGGAAAACAAATCTTTCTTCATTTTACATAAACAAAGCACTTTCTTATTGTGGTAATATTCAAACTGGATATAGCTATACCCCAAAATGCCTCTTGAATTCGTCGAATCGGAAAAAAGTCGTAAGAAATTAGTAGATAATGGATTTACATTTTACAAAAATGGTGAAAATGACGACCGAGTATATTAGAAGTGTGATAAATATCCGATAACAAAATGCCGTGCTCGTATAATTACGGCAAATGATCACATCGTAAAATCATCTACAAATCACAACCATGTATTAGATGCGGCCGAAAGTGCAGCAAAGGATATTATGACAAAAATACGTCATCAGGCTAAGACAACACAAGACGCACCCAGATCAGTTTTATCTAATGTGCTCGAAGATTGCGATCAAGCTGTTGCTCCAAAACTTCCTAAGGTGCAAAGTATGAAGAGAACTATAAGATCTGTAAGACAGCAAACCCTCGCTGGACCAGCCTTACCATCAACATGCAGTGAAATCGTTTTTCCACCTGATCTAACCATTACTTTTAAAGGTGATCAGTTTCTAATGTATGACTCGGGACCGGTTGAAAAACGTATAGTCATATTTGCAACCAAACGGAATTTACAGTGTTTATCACAAAGTAGTCACTGGTATGCTGACGGAACATTTAAAACAGTACCTTTGCTATTTCATCAGCTATATACATTTCATGGACTAAAACAGAAAGTTTCGTTGCCACTTCTTTTGCATTACTGCCAGACAAAACAGAAGAAACTTATATAGCTTTTTACAGCAGTTAAAGAAGCTTGAACCTTTGTGCGCACCACTATCAATAACGATCGATTTTGAGAAAGCTATGATGAAAGCGTGTCTGAAGGAATTTCAAATACAGAACAAAATGGTTGTTTTTTCCACTTTAGCCAATGTATTTTCCGTGCAATACAAAATAATGGCCTAAGACGAAAATATGAAACAGAAACCAGTTTTGCTCTACAGATGAGGATGCCACCAGCATTGGCATTCGTACCCGTAGCTAGCGTAATAGACGCGTTTGAATTATTGTGTGATAACAACATCTTCCCCCATGAAGCACAAGAGGTCATCGATTATTTCGAAGACACTTGGATTGGGAGGCCTAATAGACGGTACGCTTGACGTCCACCTCTTTTTCCACATGATATGTGGAATATGTATTCTAGAGTGCTTACGAATCTTCCTAAAACGAACAATGCCGTCGAAGCATGGCATCGTGGATTCGAAACTGAAGTAGGTGCACATCACCCCAATATATGGAAGTTCATCAACTGTTTAAAAAAAGAACAAAGTTTAAATGAGGTACGAATTGAGCAATATGTTGCAGGGATAGAGCCAGAACCCCCAAGGAAGCGCTATCGAGATTCAGCAAAACGTCTAAATAGTCTTGTTCAAACTTTTGATCAACATAATATTATTGATTACCTACGTGGTATTGCCCACAATCTTTCTTTTTAACTATAAAAGTAGTCTATTCAGAAGTTATCTTTTAATAAAACCTTTATTAATCTTTTATGTATTAAATCTTACATTTTAATGTTCTATATGAATGTATTTTATTAATTTTAGGCTATGTTACCTGTCTTTTCTTTAATTTCTCCCTTTATGTAATTCTACATCTAATTCGGCATTTAATAAATATATTACTTTATTTTATTCTATTTACTATAATTTCTTTCACCTCGTTCACACTTTGAACTACATTCCCCATTATTATTATTATTATTATTAAAAAAAAATAAAATTTGTAAATAATATCTTTTGAAAAAAATAAACAAGAAAGAAGTTATTCTAAGTTCTTTCTAGAAATAATGATCTCAAAAAAAACTCCTAATTGCCACTTTAGGGTGTGGAGTTGATGATTTCCTGAAGTTGTTGTTTATATTAGCTATATTTGTTTTCCCCTATCGTTACCTATTTGAAAACGATGGAAAAGCGTACAAGACTAAGAAAAGAAAAACCTAAATCTAACTTTCGATCTCTAACTCCCAATAAGGGAAGAAAATATAATTTATGAGCAAAAAATATAAAACCTTACCCGTAAAGAAATAGAAATTCAGAAAAGATATTTTTTTATTCACCTTTTTCAATTTTTGTTTTGATTTATTTGATTATTTTTTTTTATTATTAATTTAGACAAATTGTATTTTAGACATTTTGTTATTAGACAAATTGCACTTTAGACAAATTGTTTTAGACGAACTGGTCTAGACAAATTGATTTAGACAAATTGTATTTTAGACCAATTGTTTTAGACAAACTCGCCTAGACCCGTTATACAAGGTGACAGACAACTCCACTAATTGGGAGGGCTGCCCTAAGAAGCAATGTCCGATGGACACCACAAATCAAGCATCTCCAAGAGGCTTTGACCTCCAGCTGAGACAGGGATCTCTGTCTCAGCCCAACTCAAGCCATCCACGAGGTATTGCACCTCCTGACCCCTTGTCAGGCATGCCTGACCATCAATCCCTGCCAGTGCCACTTGCGAGCCCTGAGCATTGCTCTAATAGGTTATGTCATGAAAGATACAATTGAATATACCATTTGTCTAGGAATAAATTTCACTATCATCAGAGGTAGTATGTAAATATTTGTAGACACCTTTGAGTAGGCTTAGGAGTCCCTTAGAAAGTAAGTTAATAAAGCTCATATCCCATTCTAGGAGTTAGGTAGATCCTTAGCTAGCTGTATTGCAAAGGCAAAACCTGTTCAGGGAAAAGAGTAAAGTAATCGAGGCGAACAGCTTGCTTAGTACAGTCCTTCACGTCCGAAAGGGAGTTTAAGAGGGTAAGCTATTATAAATAGTAGGAAGTTTAAGACACAGGGTGGTAATGAACGGCTATGGTCGGTAGTGGACAAGAAGGCCTTTGCCGTAGAGTCTTGTTTGGTTCATTTAAGATGTTATTGATGGGCAATCAAGCAGAGGTTCTTACAGATCATAAGCCATTGTTGGATCTTTTCAATAAACCGCATCTTTCCCCTAAAAGACCTAGGTGGTATTTGACAATCAGGGATTTTGATGTCAAGCTTAGGTATATAGATGGTAGACATAATGTTGTAGCGGATGCCCTTAGTAGAAGTTTTTCTGATTCAGATGGTTCTCATGTATGTTATGTATCTGGAGATTGCATAGACTGGGATATTAGTTTGGTAGAATCTAAGCAAGATGAAGATGAGATTTTGGCAGAAGCAAAAGTGTTCTTAGAGGGGAATTAGTTAGGAAGGGTTATAAGTTGCCTTTTGCAGGTCTTGAATTAGAGGATAATTTGTTAGTTAGGAAGATTAGATACAGACTGAGAAATAGTGAGGATAAGGTTGATACGACACAAATAGTTGTCCCTAGGAGTTTAGTACCTATGGTTCTGAATATTGTTCATTGTAGGTCTGGCAGTCCACATTTGGGTATTGAGAAGACGTATCAGAATATATGGGGACAATTCTTTTGGAAGAATACGCTCACATCAATGGAAGACTTTGTTAGAGGTTGTTCGGTTTGTAATGCATGTAAGCCATTGAGGGTCATTTCTTGTAAATTGGGTTCGTTTCCTATTCCCAGTAGACCATTTTCATTTTCTAGGGTCCATATGGACCTGCTGTCCAATTTCTGTGAATCTAGTTATGGCCATAGGCACCTGTTGGTGGTTGTAGACAAATGAACTAGGTTTGTAGGGGTTTTTTTCTTTGAAGCATAAAACAGCAGAGGAGGTGGCAGCTGCATTCTTTAATGGATATATTTGTCGTTATGGGGTTCCTAAGGTGCTGATTGCAGATAATGGGAGAGAATTTGTGAACAAGACATTAGAGCGTCTTGCGGATCTAATGGGCGTTCGGAAAGTCACTATTATTCCCTATAGGCCAGAAGCTAATGGGCTATGTGAATGGGCAAATAGGAAAACAATTGAAGCTCTAAGAATTACAGTAGGGGGCAATGATGTAAATTGGGATCAATATATTACTCAGGCTCAGCACAGCATCAATTCTATGGTTATTGATACCATTGGAATGTCTCCCAATGAAGTGCTGTTTGGCTACCCAGTGCGTGGCGCATTCGATTTATTACCTATTCCATCAGGTGATGATACAGTTAAATTGCTGATCTCTATTGCTAAAGAGAGATATGTCTGTCTTGCTAAGAATCTCGAATTGAAAACTCAGGATATGGTTGACAGGAGCATTTCAAAACCAGATAGTTAACGTTGCTGTGGGAAACAGAGTTTTTGTGAAAATAAATGTAAGAAATCAGTTGAATTATAAATCTGATAATCCTTTTTGGGTTGTAGAAGTAAAGAAGGGGAATAGGTTTGTTGTTCAGGATGACAATACGGGAGTGTCTTGGTTGACACATATATCTAAAATTAAAAAGACAGGTTAATGGGAATATTGTGGGTTATTTCCTGTGATGTATTGTTGTTTCTGATCATTTCTTTCTCTCTCCCTCTTTTGTTTTTTTCAATGGGTTTTAAAAGTGTGTTATTTGTAGTTTTTTTTAAGTGGGGAGGACGTCCATCCATAAATTTATACAAATCTTTAATAGTCTGAGTTCAGTTTTTTTTTTTCTGTGTAAGTGCAGTGGTTCGGAGTAGTTTTTTTTGTATGTTGCAATAATGTCTGACAGGAAAACTTAGTTAAATTAGGTGCAAAATACCATAGCATTTTATAGATACATGGGCTTCTCTTATTTGTTTGTCTGTATTTTTTTTTGCTTTGAGATCTGATAACTTATAGATCGTGGCATGGGCTAATTCCATACTGAGGTTAGGCCTAGGTGTTATTATGGAAGAAGACTATGATGTGTGGTTGTTGTCTGAGATGATAACTTTGAGTATAGAGTTTGAGGATATAGGTTCAGCAACGGATGAGCTACAAGCACCCCTGAATAAAGTTCAGTTGCTTAGGAATTTATTAGGTGAGATAATTATTGGACGAAATCTGTCTGATCCATTGCGGGGTTGGTTAACCGAACTTTATGCTACAGCTGTTAGGGTCCAGGATAAGATTAAGAAGACTTTAACATGGCTTCCAAATCTAGGTTCTTTGACTTCTCAGGTTTCTTCCAGAAGGAGTAAGAGGGCTGCGCCATTGTTAATTGGAGCCAATTTGGTCATAGGAATGCCTGCTAGTATGTCAATTGGTAATCTGGTGAAAATTGAACAGGTATTGGCAGAATTAGCTAGCCAAGGTAAAACTTTGATGACTTTACGAGACAGTAATGAGAAATTACGAGTGGGTTTTGAGACATTAAGGATGTCTTTCAATGGGTTGTTGGTCACAGTTGATAGGATGAGGGGAGACTTAGATGTTACGATAGTTTTGTTGTCTTGCCAAACTACCTTACTGAATATTGGGAAAGAAGCGGAATCCGTATTATTGGAAATTCAAATACAGGTTAAGGCAGTGGTTGCTGCTTCTAAGGGGAGAATTTTCGGAGATATTTTACCTCTTGGGCCTTTAGAATCGACTTTAATGAATGCAGCATATCTGTATGGTTCACAGGTAATTTTTACTGGTGAGAATTTGTATTGTTATCATGGGATTTTAAAAGTTCAAGTGTCTGATAGGGGTTACTTGTGAAAATTCCAATTAGTAACTTGAAATCATTTCATAGTTATATCATATGACCTTTTCCTAGTGGTTATAATGGTTTGGTAATAGGAGATAAGTAACTTTTTGGGGGACCAGTTTCAATCCTCAGCTGTTAACTATAAGTCAGGATGTGTTTTAGTTCATGATAGATATATTTGTGACAGTAGTATCTTTACGCTCATAAACGTTGACTGGTTAGGATGTGAGATGTTAGTACATAACCAGACTCCTTCTGACTGTGACTTTCAAACGTTCCAACATGAGTACAAGGTGGCCTCTACAAGGACACTCAACACGGTGTTCTGCAATAGCTGTGAGATCTCCATGCGGTGCCATAATTCATCGGATACGTTCCTTCTACGGGAATCCTGCCTCTTCGACTCGGCGTGTAGACTGGTCACGCCAAAGTTTTGAGTCCTGGGCAAGTGTCTTCAACTCTACTGCTCGTATCTTCATGTGGCATCTTCGTGGGGAACATCAAGTTGTTCCTGTGTCGTCTTTAAGGGGAATGATCGCCACAATTCCACTACTTCCTCCAATGCTGGAAGACGAACCTTTCCCCGTGTCGAATCAGTAACTCCACGTCGCTACTTTATCAGTGATTGGGGCCTTTGTCGTCAGACCCTTCGTGAAATGGATATTTCCCGTGTACAAAAACATTGTGTGAGTAAACCTTTACCTGAAGATCAGCCTGTCATGGGTGTGGCTTTCCATTTAGTGCACGAATCTGGCAATAAATAATTGCTATTTCCCTAGTCCTGGGGGCAGCACTTCTTTGTGGTGGCCGAGCATCTGAAAAGCTCATAGGTCACAAGTATTTTATGAATTAAAATGCACAGTAGATTTTTTATTATTAAGTGTGGCTAAAAGCACGTGAAGAACCTTGCGAGGATGATTAGCTGTTGTCTGATGCGCATCCTAATTATGGAAACTGTATGTGTTAAATACGTCAGGCACTCTTGAGACGTGAGAACATCCCTGCTTCGCAACAAGACTTTGTGAGTTCGTTCGTCGGAAATATCCTGGTTCTGGTAAATTAGTTCGTAGGTGTGTTTCTTTCGGGTGGAGTCCCAGGGTGTGAAGGGATTAGTTATCAAATACATTAATAGAGGTCTTCGGTGATGACTCTGTGGGAATTAATGCTCGAGATTGGATCATTTGGGGCAGCAGGTGTGGGGCTGGAGGCTTGCTGTCTGGGCATAGCTTCGGCATTTTCCTTTTTTGATCTTTCCAGCTTGAGCTCCTTCTCTTTGAGAGCTAACTCATGCTGTCTTCTCCTTTCTTCTCTTTCATCTTCCAGCTGCCTCTGTTCAGCCTCACACCTCCTCTGTTCGGCTTCATAATTCCGCCGTTCGAGTCTTTCTTCCTTCTCTTGCTTGGCCAAATCATCCATCTGCTCCTTGACCCATATGGTGAGGTCCAATCCAGTGAGACCTGCCACCGTCCCCAGCTCCATGAAGGCTTTATAATTCCCTGCTGCCATGGTTCTGGTGGGGAAGGGTATCTCCGGGTCGACTGGACGTATTTGGGCAGCAAGGAAGTGTCCCTCAGATTTAGGATGACTCTTCAGTGATGTGGCACCTTTTCAATAAGGTGGCATTGTGGTTGGGTGTGCCATGTAAAGGTCACACTGGTGGCACTCAGTATCCTTAGATACAGGAGTAGCTTAGGTACAAAAGGACTTTTCTTCTGTGTTCCTTTTGTCTGGTTTTGTTTTTTCTAGTTTGTTTGCTGGCACTACGGTGCCGGTGCGTTCCTAGGAACCCTTTACTTGAGTCCGCTAGTTTGTAATTACGGAAATGCACTCTACCCCAGCAGAGTGTAACAAATCAGTGAGAGAGAAAGGAAAGGTAAAGAGAGAGAGAGAGAGAGAGAGAGAGAGAGAGAGAGAGAGAGAGAGAGAGATGTAAGCTATTCGGTTGATGAAAGTGCTTCAGATTAGTGGCACTGTGGAAGGAAAACTGACTTGTGGTTGCTTATGAGGCCCTCGTGAGGGTCTGGGTCCCAGTACCCGCTGTGCTATTACCGCCCTTCTCATGCAGAGGGGGAAAGGCTACCTTCTGCTTAAGTCTGGGTAAAAGACCTCACTCATGACCGACAGTTTCTAACTGTAATTAATCTTAATTCCTCATCTATTTGTGGGACAGAGGTTTTTTTAAATTTGGTTTAGTTTAATTAATTATCCCTGTGTCAGCCCAGGACTTTCTATGAAGAGGGTGCACATACACTCGGGGTTTTTATGGTTGACTGCTTACTTGAATATATATATGAGAGAGAGAGAGAGAGAGAGAGAGAGAGAGAGAGAGAGAGAGAGAGAGAGAGAGAGAGCAAGCAAGATTCTTCAAAATCTGTGCTGCCTAAGAAAATTTAAGTAAAGTTTTTATAACTGCACACTGGCAGGGTTCTTATTGGGAGATACGTCGTCTTGGGCTCTTTTTTGGGGGAGGACTGTTTTAACAATCGTAACTTTCCTGTGGCCTGAGTCGTACGTCTTACTCTGAGAAGTTATGATTTAAAATATCATAAGCTTTCTTTTCCTTATATGATTTCTTATGCTAGTGGATTTGTATAGGAACTTGTTATATATTTCCTAACTACCTATCATTCCCTGACTAAATTATGTCTTGTTTTTATCTATTGTATGGAACCCTATCCCATTTTCTATCTATCAAAGTCTATGTCTGGCTAAGATTTTGCGAGGGGGGGGGGCATCACTCCGCACAACGAAGTAGTTCCCGAAGTGGCAATGAGGCAGAGGGTAAAGGTGGCTGTGGCGCTACAAACCAATCACATAACCAATAACAACAAAGGTTTTAAGATGGCGGACATGGGGTGCGGTCAACCAGGGCTCCAAAATGTCAGATGAATCCCGTTAGCACACAGCAAATTCAAAACAAATGTGGCTGAGTGGCAGTCTCGGTGGGTGAATACATGACGTCTCGAGGCGCGCTTGTTTACAATTGAACCACACAAAGCACTCGAATTCCTCTCACAAAACGAACAAAGCAAATGCAGGAATACAGATTTTAACTAAATACACCAACAATGCAAAGGATTTTATGTCATGGAGATGGAAAACAAAATTACTATGAGCTACGCTTTTTTTCTCGCACAGAATTAATTGTCGTCAGCTTCCGTCACATTTATGGAGTGGCCGCTAGCAAGACAAGGAAATGGATTCGTGACGTCCTGACGGGACTGAATTTACTTTACTTAAAAATGCAAATTATTAAGAAATTAACTGTTGTCGTTCGCTTGCTATATTAATGACACGTAATTTTGATATGCTTCCCACTATCTGAACACTTATTAACTCCGTTACGCTCGATCGGGCCTCTTCGTAGTGGCGAACGTGGTTACTGCTTTTGAAATTCAACGAACTCCGCAAATTTTGCCCTCCCTGCCTACGAGAGACACATTAGGCACACTTTCTCCGTTCTTTGTCGTGCACTAGCTAACTCGTTCAAAAGTCAATATCATGGATTAATCCTTGGCCAGGGAAAATAGCAAAATATTAACAATGACTCGATAACTTGGCCAACGACCTTCGCTGGAATGTAGAACCCACGGTATCTGAACACGGGAAAAGTGTTTCTTTTAAAATTCTGTAAATTGTTAATTATAAATGTTCTCAATGCACATTTTCCTACCTACGCTAATTTATTAATTATAAACTGGTATTCTTATTAT